>NW_007741660.1:2101-11616 GCF_000696425.1 Galeopterus variegatus | reverse complement strand
TGAGGTTAATTCAGTTACTCAAAGATGTTTTAGAATAAGAAAAAAAAAAAAATGCCAAAGAATCAATAAAGAGACTTTTGGCCTATCCTATTCTAAATGATCCAAGTTCCCTGTCTGTGGTTATTATCGATAAACTTTAGCTGGTTTTGGGAGATGTTTTCCTCTAACTTGACTGTCTAACTCTGTTC
The DNA here is from genome assembly GCF_000696425.1 of Galeopterus variegatus. Classification (NCBI taxonomy): domain Eukaryota; kingdom Metazoa; phylum Chordata; class Mammalia; order Dermoptera; family Cynocephalidae; genus Galeopterus; species Galeopterus variegatus. The sequence continues at coordinate 11,428 of NW_007741660.1, read as the reverse complement.
TTTTCTGTTATGAAAATGAAGGCAAATATTATTGTCTTGATTAAAGGCATAACTATACACAAACATAGAGGAAGTTAAATGACATATCTGAGTTCACTTCTCAACAATGAGCAAGTAAGACTCTGGGTCCAGCTCACTCTTCAAATTCCCAGTAAGGATTTCTTTGAAAGCCTTTATAATCCATAGGCATTTCTCAAGGGGCTGAATCTTCGATGCCGGTCCATATTTCCATAGGAGGCTCAAGTTGGTTGGAATTGGAGGGAGTTGCATCGATCAAATCTATTTTTAGAAGTACATTAGCATGTGGTTTTGCAAACTCACATTTTCATTCTTATAAAAACCAGTGAGTGCTGTCATAAAAATACTGTCAAGATTTACTGCCTCTTCATGAGACCCGGGACTAAGGGGGATACTTGCACCCAAAATCTACTTATAACTGCTGCCTCTGAAACTCTTCTCTGTAATTTGGTAAGTGTTTTAAAAAATATAACTAAATGGCTACCACATGGTGGAAAATTAGCAATCTGGGACTGGAACTTTTGTGTGGTATTAAATCCACATATGGAAAAAATTAAATATCATCCTCAGTGCCCTCCATGTGTTCAGTTGTATTAAATGAAATGCTTGTAAAGTGTGACATTACTTAACTTTTATAAGGTTTGTCACATCTAGTAAAACTTATTATTCTTCTTTTGAAAAACTTCATACAGGTGCCTTCTGAGCTCATGTCAATCTGGATGCCCTATAATGTACATATAATTTGTTACTGGGTATAGCACTAGGCAGGATAACTTAATATAGCACAGAATGAAGCAACTGGAAATAGGCAATGCTGTGGTAAGTTGGTCCAAAATAATTGTTTTTTCTATAGAAAGGATTTTATAAAACATGCGGGATGAAGTATGTGTCATAAATTGTTTTGATGAAATTTGACTCTTTGAAATAAAAGGCTCAAAAAATAAGTCGAACTTTTAGAAGTAGAGCTCAGAATTGTGTTTACTAGAGGCTGGGAAGGGGAGAGGGGGGAGATAGGAAGGGGTTGGTTAGGCTAGATAGGAAAAATAAGTTCTAGTGGTATGCAGTAGAGCTAGGCATCTATAATTAACAATAATTTATTGTATGTTCTCAAATGGCTAGAATAGAGGAGCTCAAATATTCCCAACCCAAAGAAAGAAAGTTTTGGGATGATGAATATGTTAATTACCATGATTTAATCACACATTGTATACATGTATTGAAATATAACTCTGTAACCCCTCATTATGCATGATCAATGCATGTCAATTAAAAAATAAATTCTTTAAAAACAAAACAAACAAAAATAAATGGTTCCAAGTATCTTATATTTCCCAAATATAGATGTTAGAGCCATGAGACCTTCACAGTCTGTATCTGTGAATGTGACTAGGCTGCTGAATAAATACCATCATCATATTGATATCACTGATCGTAATAAGGATTTTCAGGAAATTTGTCACCTTAACTTGGTTTACTCTGACACAGGAAGATATTTCCTGAGCTGACAGTGTAGTTGCTCCATTTTCTAGGGACTAACTTGTATGTTAGATGCTTAAAACCGAGGTGTTCTCAGGAACCTGGAGCATCGTTGCTCTCTGTTTCAACAAGTGTGATTTACAACCCACTGCGGTCGGAATTGCCTGGAGGATTTCTTAAACACATGAGATCTGGTCTCCATTCGGGACTTCCTGCATCTGCATGTATATGAAACTCTCCCGGTGACTCTTATTCATTCTAAAGTTGAAACTCCCTGACGTCCAAAGCTCCTTGGTTACAGAGAGAAAACCAAGGCTGAGAAGTCAATCAAATACCTAACTATATAGAGCTAGTGTATACATAGTATAATGATGCATTACTATCCAGTGATCCCTGGGGATTTTAAATGTGTGAATGTGACCCACGTAGAATTCAGTCCCGTGGTTCCCTGGGATAAGATGAGTTGCTAAAGTGTATTGACTCATGTACTGTAATGGGCAGTCTGAGTTAGAATGTGCCACCTCAATGCATCCTTGAATCTTTGTCTAGGGGACAGTAAGCAGAGACCTACTTTTGTTGCGAATGGATACCCAGAGGTCTCAAGCTCACCATACAACTTATGCAGTGTACAGTGTCCTTATGTCCTTATATTATCTACATTTATATCCCGGTCCTGGAGGGGTCTTTTTTTCCTAAACTGTGGGCCTAAAGAGTTTGCCCTGCTCATATTTACAATAGATGGAACAGTTTGAAAGGTGCACTTGGTTTCACACAGAGCATAGCAAAACTTACCAAACCCAATTCTTCCCTGTAAAGAACATGACTGAAGTCCATTTTATGGCCACACACTGTGAGACAATGTCTGCTGGGCAAATGCTTCAGGTTGCTTCACAGGAAATACCTGGGCAAGAGTCCCACCTTGAGACAAGCTGGGAAAAGTCAATGAGTATGTCTAAAGAACGACCAATGAGGCATTTTAAAGAATTTTCTTCACAGGAAATACCTGGGCAAGAGTCCCACCTTGAGACAAGCTGGGAAAAGTCAATGAGTGTGTCTAAAGAACGACCAATGAGGCATTTTAAAGAATTTTGAGTTTCTCAGGCACAGTTATTCCTATCACCCCATGTTGCTGCTGTTCTCAGTGATAATGTCACCGTGGCTTATGTTACAATATCTTTGGTTCTCGGGGCCTAGATTTTCCCATGGAGCAGCAAAGGGCTTGAGGCAGCTGGCAGATGATCAAAGGCTGAAAGAGCTGCTAAAAATGTAACCACCTGTAAATGTCAATGTTTTTTCAAATAAGTGTTTTTTCCCCTTAGTTCCAAATTCCGTGCTGTACATTAATGTCATGCGGGAGCTGTCATAACAGTGTCTGATGAGAGTGCGCCTGCAATTACTTGTTCTATATTTGTCCAGGGCTTCTTTGCACAGCAGGGGCAATAGTCCATGTACAGGGCAGTTTTGCCCCACGGGTGCCTCTCTCTTTGTTGCTGTCTGTAAAATTCCTTCCTTTTGGGTCATCTTTTGAGGAGTGACTGTTAACTGCTAGTGTCTCACTGCCTTGGGAGTTCTATGGAACCACCAGCATCATGAGGCAATCTTTCTTTTTCCCTAACAACAGCTCAGGCTGAGTTTTGTAGCAGAGGAGTATTGTTAGTCATTTGTTGCCCCCACTGGCAAAAATATGAGCATTTACCCACCAGCAGCCAAGAGTCAACAGTTTTCAAAAAGATTAGTAAAATGCATGATTCCTTTGTTTATTTATATTTCTGGTTGAGAGTACAGATGGATAACTCTTGGATTTTGGAGCCAACTGCATTTTCTGATGAAATACGTTGTTTCAATCGCTAGAATTGGAGAGTCAACCATCCAGTTTTAAATTTTACAGTTGGCCCTTGATTGCTTTGAGTCAATGAAGGGGAGATTATCGGTCCAGTTGGAGTGGGCCATGGCTGCTTTCCCTGCAGCAAGAATCCTGGCATGCTTGGGGCTTGGCTTTGCTTAACAGGACAGTATGAGTGTTGAGCACAGGGGAGCTGTTGTGTTAAGCAAATCTGTCCCCCTTAGCAAGGCTGCCTTCTGCCTGGCCTAGGGCCCCACAGAAAAATCTCCCTGCCATCTGGCCTCACTGAGGGCTGAAGAGGGAAATGCTGAAACCCTCAATCCATAGCCCAGTGAGATCTGCATGAGCCATTGACAATTTGTGACACTTGGATGAAAGGAACTCAGAAAACACAGACCTGCTCCTCTGCTAGTAATTGGAGAATACTAATTAGGAAAATAATAAAATATTTCAGAAGTTATCTTGTCTGGCAAGATTAGGATTATTTGTTGATTAATCAAAACAGTCAAATTCATTTGATATGTAAAATGTATGTGGTTGTGTGTGTATATTTACATATATACATAAAAATACATGTTATTCACACATCATTTGAACTTAAAAAGTGTACACATATTTTTGTTTGCCAATTTTTTTGATATGTCTCTTAACTATTTATTCATTTCAATATTTATTATCTTTTATTAAATTAAATTAATTAATTAATTTTAATTTATCAATATACAACATAGTGGATTTTCGTGTGTTTGCCAATTTTTTGATGGAGGTCCCAGGCCTTTTCTTTAGTAGTTTGTCATCTGATTGTCATCCTAATTGTCTTTCTTCCAGAAAGCACCACCATGATGTGTTACACTTTTCTTTCAAATGGATTGAGAACTTAAAGACGCTCGCAGAACATCTTCAAGGCAGAACACTTATGGAGTTTTACCTAATTTGATAACTATTTTTAAAAATGGACTTCTCCTCGTTGAGCTGTTTCAAAACAATAACCACAGTATTTTTAATAGAAACAGAATTCTCCTTTTGCACTCTTCTAATTTCAATAAATTTCTTAATTTAGATAATTACAAATGCAGCTAACATAAACAGGCTTGGGTGCAAACAAAACTGACTCATGGTGCTCAGACAGCACCAGGGAGGTGAGTGAAAGGGAGTGGGCAGACTAGAGCGCTCTGTCTCCAGAAGTGGCATTACTCAGCATGCTATGCAGAGAAAATGGAGAGCACTGGTTAATTGAGGGCATTGGATTAAGGGAAAGTCAGATAAAAGAGTTTCTGCTGTATTTAAGAGGAGCTGGTATCTTTCAACTCTCCCCGGTAGAGACGCACAATTTAGAAAAGTGGTCAGCTAAGGAGGAGCAGTGTGAATCTATGTGCTATGATTTGTGGCTCCTCTGGGACTCATCCCTCATGAAGGGCCTCTTTTAGGGATATGTAGAAGTGATTCTAATGAGAACCTACTCCCACCAGTAGGCCCTAAATGTGGATGATCTGCTGCAACTTCTCTGACAGACATAAGCCTGGCCAGGTAGGAGGGGGCTCAGGTGTGACTGGGCCAGGTCCACCATTCTTGGATCTTACTCATCCCACCCAAGTCTTACTGGGGAAGAGGAATGTGGTTTGCCATTGCCTTTCCGTATATGGAAAAAGAAAATATCGAGACTTGACAGCCACATTAAAAAAAATATTCGTTGAAGATCAGAGCTGGGGTACAACATCTGGTTTTGGTAAAATCTGGCCTTTGTGACCAATTCTACAGCTAAGCTGACTGAAGTACCACAGGGTCATGACTTGTCTGGGGTCAGCTCGTCGGTCAATAGCTCAGTTGCTATATGATCCCCAAACCCTTGTAACTTTCAGCCCTATATTTTATCTCCTAAACCACGTGGCCTGCTACAGAATGTGCCACAAAACATCCCAGATGTGCATTGAGAGAAATCCTTTTGTGACCCAGCTAACATCAAGTCCCCTTAGGACTTACTGATTATTAAATGTTCTTTGCGACCTCTCTTACTGTGTAAGCGCATTAACCTGAATGTTGTGAGGATTTCCTCACATGACAGTGTTATAAGATTTTCTTATGAGGTCACTTCCTAGGAAGGCAGGGATTTAAAAGCTGCCACAACAGTCAGTGAAGCAAGCAACATGTGGCTTTGCTTTCAGCCTGTCATTTTGAGCAATGAAGAATTTTTATGGATAAGATTTCTGATACAGCTGATGTAGCTTTTTTTGGTTGTTTATAGGCTCTGGTTTCACCTTGAAAACCTCATCTCTGAATATCAGCAGTGCACTTTATCCCTTAACGGCATATTAACTTCTAACATTTCTGACTTCCAGTCATGAGGACTCAAAACCAACTGCATATAGCAGCGGGGCTTTTCACTTTTAATGGTGCGTTCAGGAGAAGGCCAGGTTTTCCTATTTCCTATGTTACCTTTTTCCCATTAACTATTATCAGCCCTGATAGAAACTGTCCCTTCTCCTTAAAAAATGAACCACCACATGCTAAGTTGTTTCTTGCCTCTTAAAGATTCAGATCACTTAGGTAAACCATACTGAGACAGAATACATTGATTGCTGGTGCAAATGTTCCCCCAAACCGTCACTCAAACCAATGTTTCATTTCTACTGAGGTTGACTGATGGCATTTAGCAAAAAATAAAAACAAAACACACAAAAAACAAACAAAAAAACTCCACCTAATTTGTTAATTTTTCAACAAAGTTTATAAGCTTACTAAGTATTTATTTTTCCCCAACAAAGTTTATGAACTTACTGTTATTTTTTTAACAAGATTTTTTTAACACTTCCTCCACACCTTCCAACTCGATTATTGTCTGAAACAGATTTGACTCAGTTTGTTTAAAAAAGGGCTATCTAAACTAAACTCTGCCTTCCATTTTTATGTTCCACATTTATGTGCTAAATCTGTGTGATTTAGTAGTGTGTCTCTCCAGAACCTACTGTGAGGCTTGTGTAAACAATAATCAGCAGCCACAGCCTGACTGGCCCACAGAGACAAGGGACGCCACAGAAGGAGTTCAGGCAGCCAGGTGGCAGGATAGGATGGGCCACGTGGACATGAGACCTCAGAACCAGCAGCTCAGCCACATCCTCGCCTTTTCCCAAGGTGGTTCTGAGAAGGTCAGGATGTTACAGCCAGCCTCCTTTTCCAAATGGAGCACAGGCCTAGTGGAGCCAAGATATGCTTGGGATACTATTGTAGATATTGGGATAATATCTACAAACCTTCTCCATCACTGCTTCACTCTGGAGATTTGGAAAACCAACTTCTGCTTCTGCCTTGTTCTATGGATTACATTTGGGAAAAACATGATATACCCTGAAATGATAAAAATAAAATCTAAGTCTTTCATACAAATAGTTTAGTAGGGGACTATACTCATTTTTAGTGAGAAACACCACATCATTAATCATTCCTCTCTCCCTCCCTCCCTTCATTCTTTCCTTAAGAAATATTGAGTCTTGGCTCAGTCTAAGGCCCGCAGGGAAGCACACACTGCCCAGCAGCTGCTGAGGTGAGCCGAGACCAGACCCTTGCAGCACCGGGGCCCAGTCTAAGGCCCAGAGGAAAGCACACAAAGCCCAGCAGCCGTGGAGGTGAGCCAAGACCCACGTGGCACCAAGGCTCAGACTAAGGCCCTGGGGGAAAGGGAAATGCATGCAGCCCAGCAGGCACTGAGGTGAGCTGAGACCTGCACAGCACCAGGGGCTCAGTCTACAGCCACAGAAAGATAGAACAGGAGCCAAGATGGTGTAATACAGATACCACCTGTGGGGAAAATAGGATAATTTAGTCAGGCAGTCTGGACATTTCTTGTAAACAAGCTGTGTGTGCATTGAGTTAGTGTGCATGTGCACCAATACGTCTTTTTAGTTAATTGCTATTGTGTGTGCTTCAGTTTGTGAAGCAGAGCTGGCTGGCAGAGCTTGTATCTAAAAATAGAGCATGTTTACTCTGCTGGTAGCTGCTCAGTTTTTCAGTGGACTTTGCCCATAGCAGTTGAGTTTCTGAGTTTCTCTTTGGACTGCCTAGGTATTAGACTTGTGTGTGCTGAGTAAATACTGCTCTTTCTTCAATCAAGGCTCCAAGGACCCTTTCGTCTGGTTATCTAGCTTGTAGACCTGCCTGTAAAGGGCTTGTGAAGGGGCTCAAGGGGTCTGTGAGCTCCAGACCCTAGCTATAGCTGAACACCACCACAATTTCTGTCACCACAGGACAGTTCACCACCACAGTAGCAGCCAGGGCCACTCTACAGGCAACCTGCCACTCACTTGACTACATTGATATAAGAAGAATCACCAGTAGAGCCTGCAAATAGAGGGGGAAGTTTTTATCCTCACAGCCAACCCCAGAGTAACAGAAGAAGCAAGTCCTCTACCAAATGACCAAATCAATGAAAAAATACTAGAACTACAAACAAACAAGAAGATATGACACCATCAAAGTAACACAGTAATGCTCAAATTCCAGACCCCATAAAACAGAGAATCCTTGAAATGTCTGAAAAAGAATTCTGAGCAATGATCTTAAGAAAGCTTGAAGAACTAAAAGAAGACTCAATTAGAGAACACAAGGAAACAAGAAAAAATATCCAGAATATGAAGGAGGAAATTTATAAAGAGATTAATACCTTAAAAAAGAATGAAGCAGAACTCCTAGAAATGAAAGATTCAATTATTGAAATAAAAAACACAACAGAGAGCTTAAGCAACAGGCTAGAGCAAGCAGAAGAAGGAATTTTAGATCTCAAAGATGGTCTTTTCAAAATAACCCAGGTAGGAAAAAAAAAATAGAAAAAAGAATTAAAAATAATGAGGAAAATCTAAAAGAGATAGCAGACAACTTCAAGCACTCTAACATAAGAATTGTGGGTATTCTAGAAGGGGAGGAGAAAGGAAAAGGTATTGAAAACCTACTCAAGGAAATAATAACAGAAAGCTTCCCATGGGTAGGGAGAGATGCAGACCTTCAGATCCAGGAAGCTCGAACGTCCCCAAACAGATTCAATCCAAAAAGATCCTTTCCAAGCACATTACACACAAATTTGCAAAGCTTGAAGACAAAGATAGAAGAAGCATCAGGTCACTTATACGGGAACGCCCATCAAAGTAACAGCAGACTTCTCAACTGAAACCCTTCAGGCCAGAAGAAAGTGGAATGATATATTCAAAACACTAAAAGAAAAAAATTGCCAGCCAAGAATTCTTTACCCAGCAAGGCTCTCCTTCAGAAATGAGGGAGAAATAGTGTATTTCCCAGACAAACAAAAATTGTGTGAGTTCACCACCACATGACCAGCCCTGCAAGAAATTCTCAAGGGAGTCCTTCATCTGGAATCAGAATAATGAATGTAACTACCATGGATATACAAGAAAGAGAAAAACCTGCTGTTAAAACAAAAATGCCAGTGCAAAAGAGCGAGAAGCTAAATCATATCACCTCAAATATCTGACTAACATTGAAGAAGAGAAATAAAAGGGGAAGTAAGAATCAAAAGATATTTAAGACACCTAAACAAAAAGTAATTAAATGACAGGAATTAAACAATATCTGTCAACCACACTAAATGTGAATGGATTAAACTCCCCATTCAAAAGCCACATTTGGAGAGCAAGATGGTGACAGGTCTGGAGCGGGTGTGCCAGAGGACAGAGCGAGCCTGAGAAGTGTGAGCTGTGCTGCCAGAGTACTATTTGCATTTCCAAGAGCAACAAAAAACAAATAAATCACTGATCAACTAATCTACAACGAAAAAAAGCAACTACATTCTCGAGGTTTTAGGGCCGATGCAAAAGAAGATTCCTGAGAGCGCCGCAACCGCGCCGGGAGACCGAGCAGCCCAAGGCAACAAAGGCCAGGAAAGACGGCAGCGGTGATGAAGAGACGGAGAGGAAGGCACGGGACCGGCCGAGCTCTGGGAGCTTTGTGAGTGACACCCAGCCAAGCCCGGCTTGGGGGGCAAAGTC
>NW_007741660.1:0-512 GCF_000696425.1 Galeopterus variegatus | reverse complement strand
ACGCCAAGAAGTTTGAAAATCTGGAGGAAATGGACAAATTTCTGGACACACATAAACTCCCCAAATTAAGCCAAGAAGATGTAGAAAACCTGAACAGACCAATAACAATAAAGGAGATTGAGGCTGTAATCAGAAAGCTCCCAACAAAGAAAAGCCCTGGACCAGATGGATTCACAGCAGAATTTTACCAAACATTCAAACATTCAAAGAGGAATTGACACCAATTCTTTTTTTTTTTTTTTCCTTTTTGTCTTTTTTTCGTGACTGGCAATGGATCGCAACCCTCAGTGTTGCGCCCGTGCCGGACCGGGACCGGCAACGGGATCGCAACCCTCGGTGTTGTTCCCGCACCTCGCTCAGCCAGTGAGCGGCCAGTCTGTATGTGGGATCCGAACCCTCAGCGAGAGCGCCGCTGTGCTTTCTAAGCGGTGCACTGTAGCAGTGCGCCACCGGGCCGGCCCGACACCAATTCTTTACAAACTATTCCAAAAGATTGAAACAGACGCAAAACT
>NW_007741659.1:21967-24474 GCF_000696425.1 Galeopterus variegatus | reverse complement strand
TGTAATTCTCTCAAGTAATTAGAAGGTTGAAAAGGCCATCTTGACATTTCTTGCTCAACTTTTTTTTAACTAAATGAACTTATGAGCACAAGCTCCCTCTCCTGACCCAGTTTTCTATGAACTTCATTTGACGACCAATCTATTGAAATCATTGTGGTTGGGTTTTATCTTCACTGATATGATCTTGAGTGTCATGAAGATACTCTTATGAATAAAATGTACCACACATAGTTCATTTTATAAATGGAATCAGCTTTTCTATTTAGAAGCAATTTTTGCAGCCCTGAAAGTCTGAAGAATTAAGTGGGTAGAAACCAGCTATCTTCACATTTGAATACCTGGGTAATTTATGTTTCTTGCTAAGACCTATGGGTCTTCTTATGCATAGTATTTCTTTGGTACTTCCATTAGAAAATATTTTCGCATGTGGAATATATTCAGTTGCAAGAGTGTAGAGAGAGATGCAAGTTAAGCATGCAGCTGGATTGCAGGCACTATGTTAAAATTTTAAAGCTTGCAGGATAGAGGCAATTTTTTAAGTGGTAACTTTTGTGTGAGGTGGAATGGACATTATCTCAAGCTAGATCATTTATTTCTGATTCTCTGTAGTTGTTAAGGGAATTTTGACTAAATGACCAATCTGGGGAGACCTAAGAAATAAATATCTTATCTATTACAGCTTGAAGATCTCAACGCACAAATCATAAATCAAACATAGCAGATGCTACATGAAGCACACTTTAAACTCAAAAATTCAGAGCTTCAGATGGTAATTTTGTAGGGAGGTTAATATATAGTCAATGCAGGAAGCAAAAGTGAGTAGGAGAAAAACCACACAGGGTTGTAGACTTGAAGCAAAGTCATTCAAGACAGCATCTGTGGGTGGGGCAATCTGGCTAATAGGAAATAAAATGTATTCGCTATAATGATTAGAGACCATTTGGTTATTAGGTAACTCCAATCACCTGTTGAAATGTGGAATTATAATAAATCTAGCTCGAAATTTTTTTTAAAATTGTGATTTTGGTGTAATTTTACTGAATGTCAGAAATTATCCTCCAGGCTCATGAGGAAGAACTGGTTTACTGAAAACTGGAAGCATCGTTCTGAGTAATAAGGGAGCATTGGTACTTTATTTCAAGTTAATTGTTTATATTTCCTCAAATTGGACTCCGTTTAAAATAAACTTAAACTTTTGGCTTTTGAAATTACAAAGACCTACCAAAATGGCAGTAAATTCGAGAATAATTTAAATGCAAACTATCAAATTTTCTTACACAGAGTTTAGCTCAGCACACTGGACTTAAGTTTTATAACAATACCTATGTATAAATGGTATTTGAAAGCAAGATAGCCAAGGTATGTACTCCATTAATTAGAGCTGTTTGTAAAGTTATTACTTCAAATAGAAGCCTTTTCAGGTAAGTAACATTGAATCACCTCAGCTAACAGCAACTGAAATACACAGTAGCCAAGGTATGTACTCCATTAATTAGAGCTGTTTGTAAAGTTATTACTTCAAATAGAAGCATTTTCAGGTAAGTAACATTGAATCACCTCAGCTAACAGCAACTGAAATACACAGTAACTGTGTAAACATTTCAGATAAATTGAACCAGTCCCTATTCAAAGCTACAGAAAGAGAAACCAGGAACCTCATCTCAGACAAGAGAATTCAAAATCAAGCCCTTGAGCAAAGTGTTAATTAAACTCAGTGTTTGAGGACTGTATACTTAACCAATGAGACAGAAAGCAGGGACTAGAAGCAGGAGAAAGATGACCCTATTGCTCTTTTAAAAATTTCCTCCTGGTTTAAATAGACTGAAACACAGCAATCTAATTAATTAACTGAACCCTTTCTTCCAAAGAGTTTTGGGATTGACAATTCTGCATTGATTCTAAATGGCTGTGTCTCTTGGCAATATGAAAAAAAATGGTAATCTTCTCCCTCTGCCTCCTTCATGTTCATTCATTCATGCTACATTCAATAAACATATGTGTCCTGGACACTCTTCTGGTACCAGGGCCAATGAATTGAACAGAAACAAGTCTTCAGTCATGGGGACAGATATTCATTGCACAAAACCTGCTGATTCACTATTCTAATTTTTGCTTTCATCAACCGTTAGTTCATTCCATTAATTTATTTTGGCAAGCATAATAATATCAAAATTTCTGTTCATGTCTGAGGAGTTTATGGTTTCAGACTAAAAGAAAAAAAACTATTGTAAAGTAACATTACAAGTGCTACAATACATGTGAGCACAGGGAGTTATGCAAACAATTAGAATAAATATCTGACATTTAGTGTCTGGCATGTCTACCTATACTAGAATGCTCATAGCTTGATCTTTTTGTGGTGACCCATATGGGGTCATATCTTAATTTTTAAAAGGTGAATGTAAGTTAGTCAGAAGGAATAAGGTGGATGGGTAGAATATTTTAGGCAACCCCCCCCCCCCCCCCCCCCCCCCCCCCCGCCTTCCAACACACAACAGGGGGCAGGC
>NW_007741659.1:17411-21032 GCF_000696425.1 Galeopterus variegatus | reverse complement strand
CATATCTTAATTTTTAAAAGGTGAATGTAAGTTAGTCAGAAGGAATAAGGTGGATGGGTAGAATATTTTAGGCCCCCCCCCCCCAGCATGTTCAAGTTTACAAAGGTATACAGGGCTGAATCTGCAGATAGCTAATGTGGCTACAACACAGGTGGGAATAGGGGACTAGGTAAGAAAAGATCGGGGCAGAGAAGCAGATAAATCCAGAAGGGTTTAAAATGCAATGTTAAGAAGTTTGCATTTTCACCTGAGTACTGTGGAGAATGTCTGAAAGATGAGTAGCCGGGAAGAGACAGGGTAAGATATTTGCATCCTAGAGAGGCCACCCTGGTAGCATGGTGAAGCCTACATGCTAACTCCACTGTTGTATTACAGAATTCGTTATTTGAATGCAGGTTCTTACTGTCATGCTGTTTATTCTTCCTGCTCTTTCTGCCTGTAATAGTACACTTTCTCATATCTTCGAATTCTAATCATAGCTGTTTCTCAAGACTCAGTAAAAATCTCACTTCCCCATTCAGTAAACTTCAAATGATGTTATTGATAACCTGCAACATCAAACAGACATGGCTCCTGCCCTCCTGGAGAATTTCCTGATTAAGCCAACTGGCAGCAAATTCTCTTTACTTCAAACTCATAGAGGACTTTCTTCATGCACCTCATTTGACACTTCCTTGGAATTCCCTTTTTACCCATAAGGGTTCTGTCAGGAAATGGGCAGCCTGATCAAATTGAGCAAATACAGAAGAATTGAATAAAAGGACTATTTACAAAGAGGTAAGCAGGTGCTCTGACCTCTACTGCTGTGTAATAAACAACCCCAAACTTAGTGACACAAAATAACAACCATTTTATTGTGCTCATGGATTACAAGGGTCAGGAATAGGAGAAGGGCACAAAGGAGATGGTTCATTTCTGCTGATATCTGGGGCTTCAGCTGGGGAGACTCAAAGCTGGGAGTAACTTGATGGCTGGGGCTGATTCATTTGAAGTCATCATCATTCACATTTCTACCACCTGTGCTGGTGCTTTTGCTCAGAGCAGGTATATGTGGTCCTTTCATGTGGCCTGGCCGGGCTTCTTCACAAGAGCCTTCCATAGGATAGTGGGGCTTTTTATGTGGTCTCCTAGGGCTCCAAGCACAAGTGTCTCAACAAGCAAAGGAGAAGCAGGATGGCCCTTTATGATAGAGCCTCAGAAGTCACAGAACACTGGTTTTGCTGCATTCTATTAGTCATGAACAGGTCTCTAAGGCCAGCCCAGATTCAAGCAGAAGTGTCCTAGACTTCATTGATTGATAGGAAAAGCACCAAATGATTTGCACACGTTTTAAGCTGTCACAGTAGAGTTTAAGGAAGCTAAAAAGGGATGGGGTAATGCCCTAGGGCTAGCAATAGCAGTAGCTCAATTTCTACTTCTATGTCTGAGGAAGCAGAGGAAGGGAGAATTTGCCAAATTGAGAGGTATAGGAGAATGCCACATGATGCTATGGTCATCAGTAGAGAGATATAGGTAAATGAGGGTGAGGAGGAAGAAGAAAGGAAGAGAGTAAACACCTGATCTCACTCTCTTCATGCGCTTGGGCACCTCCTCATACACCAAACCCGGCTGGAAGCCCCAGGAATGCATTCCTTATAGATCAACCTCCTGAGGCTAAGAGCAGAGTAAGAAAGATGGAAAGCAGATCTGAAAGGACAAATAGGAGGTATCCAATTTATTACAGTTAGTTTTTAATTTGTCCTTGGATGTGAAATTTGTTCACTCCCAAGCATGTCTTCCTATCATTCTTCCCCTACCTGATGATGCACAAAGAAACAAGGTATGTCTTGTGTAATAGGGACTTAGTACTTGTCTGTTGAGTGAGAGATGATTGATAGCCAATTCTATGAATACATTAATACACAGAGAATTTCCTTTTTTTTTTCATCAGATTCTCATTTTTAATTACATTTGGATTTAGAGATAAGATATGAATTACTTTATCTATTGGATAGTGAATAAATCACATTATTTTTACCAAATGCATATTTTTGAAGAGCTTAAGTCATGGAGTTTACAACAGCTTTTATCAAAAATGTTCAAAATGGAAGCAGTCATGAGCACAGATTGATTCACAATAAATAAAGGGACAATGTTTCTAACTTAAGGTGAGTCAAGAGCATAATAGAACTTTGGGGCAGTTTAATTCTATTGGTCACAGTGGCCCCCAAACAGAATTGCCATTTCTATGTCCACAGAAGCTATGGAATCTCTTCTCCTTCTATCAGTTTCCTAACAAAACTCTGGGAAGGACATTAGGAAGCTAAGGGAGAAGAGAAGTCTATCAGAAAAAATGTGCTTTAGACTCTAAGAAATCCAAGATAGATTGAAGGGTGAGGAGGCAGTGTAGGTAAAAAGCCATCATTATGGTAAACAGAGGTTAATGTACCCTGTTAGTGTTTTTCTACCAGGATGGCTTATATATTGTTAAGGAAGAAACTAATGTAATGGGAGAAGATGCATGATTTTCTGTCAGGCACACACCCAGCCAAAGCAAAAGGCTGAAAGCGTTTATTGTCCTCTCTACCTATTAGTGCAGCATTGTAGATTGGTGAAATAATGTATTTGAAAACTATAAGGTACCGCACACACAAAAAGATTAGTTCTTATTTCGAGACACACAGGAAAATATTTGGCTGCAACCATAGCTAATCTTTTCAAGGCAATGTTCTAAAAATACAGTGCTAACCAAAATTACCAGAAAGCATCTATTTGACACTGAGTGGCCCTCAACTCCCCCAACTATATTTTTAATTGAGTGATTCAGATACTTGTCTCTCTTTGACCCCTTAAGAAATGTTGACTGTGAATAAATAACCTACGTAAGCATCAGATCAAGGACAGAGATTCAGAATCTCAAACTTCAGTTTGTGGATTTCCCCCATAATAATGTCACCTTCCAATCCATGATTAGGTAGTACACACACACAAAAGAAAGAAAATATGACTTAGTGTTTCACTGGAGGGAGCTGATAATTACATTTAGAAGGTACTCAGGGAGAAATTAAATATCTATATCTTTAAGTATATATAGGCTCTCAGTTTTTAAAACCATGCTTTTATGCATTTCCTACAATGGTATACAGTGGTGCATATATTTTGATGAGAAATCAAATTATTTCAATTAGATCAGTTTGAATTCGGCATCTTGATTGGCAACAGTATTGCCATTCCTAAAATTCCAGTTTTACAGCATCACGACATCTAATTATAGATACAAATGAGTTTTCAGATGGCCGATCAAACAGTAATTTTTGCTTGGCCCTTACTGGAATTTGAATGCCAACAAAGGAAGCAGAAAGCCTCACACATATTTTAACCAGCACAATACAGGTGTCTCTTAAGACTTTTCTTCTCCCTAGTATCTCGTGTATTAAATATTATATATTGTGTGTACCACACACTAGATTGAATTTGATAGCATAAAACACTAATGAACCAATGTGTTGCATTAAAATTCAATAGTGATAATGTATATTTTTATTTTCATATGCCATCACAAAGCAAGAGCTTTTCACAAATTTACTGCCTCAAGTATATGAACAAGAGGTGGCTTATGTGTTTTGACAATATTTAGACTCT
>NW_007741659.1:14203-17186 GCF_000696425.1 Galeopterus variegatus | reverse complement strand
AAGAGCTTTTCACAAATTTACTGCCTCAAGTATATGAACAAGAGGTGGCTTATGTGTTTTGACAATATTTAGACTCTCTGTTTTAATGTATTGTGTTTCAAAAGTTGAGTTGACGACAATTAATGGTGGTTTATAAAAGAAAAATGAATTTACCTAATGAGGCATCTATATTAGGGTCAAACTTAATTCATAAACTTTTAAAGGATCATTGACCTTTTCATACTTTTGAATCTTTCTTCCTAAACTTGTGATGTCATTATTTTTCATTTGCACAATCTATTTTCATGCTTCTCAGAACAATTTTAAAGCAATTTGAGTTTTTAAAAATATATATTTCGGTGGAGTTCTAGTAATGACTTTTTTGCATCTATGAACATACACACATAACATTCTCATTAATTCTATTAAAGTGATTATGTGAACAGATTTTCTGATGCTAAATCTCACATTCCTGGCATAAAGTGTTCCTGATTATAATATTTTAATGTGTTGACACATGGTTTCTAATATTTAAAATATTTTTTAATTTTGGTCCTGCCCCGTGGCGCACTCGGGAGAGTGCCACGCTGGGAGCACAGAAACGCTCCCACCACGGGTTCGGATCCTATATAGGAATGGCCGGTGCGCTCACTGGCTGAGCGTGGTGTGGGCGACAACACACCAAGGGTTGCGATCCCCTTACCGGTCATGAAAAAGACAAAAAAAAAAAAAAGAATATTTTTTTATTTTATTTTTTATTTAAAATGAATCTGTTTCTGTTAAACAGATTTATACCAGAACATACCTTCTTTGTTCCTGAATTCCCACTTGCCATTCCTTATGCTTTTCTGCCTTTGCCAATGAGACCACCATTCCCCTAGACTTTCAGTTATTTTAAGCTAATCTCTCTCATTATTCCCTGCTCCCTTTTTAATTTCATCATGCCCTGTCACTTTTCCTTCAAAAAGCCTCGAATACTCATATTCTGTGTATTTTCCCATTTTTACTGTCATTGTAATTCATACCTAAGGTAACTTACAGAATTTCTAGGACAATGGGAAAACAATCTTGGATGCTACACAGCCTGAAATAATGCAACCACTGGAAACACCATAGGTTACAATCCTCGTTTATGACGTACAGAAACTGAAACTGAGATAAGTTGAAGATTTTGCCCAAGGTCATGAAGTTGGTAACTGGCAGAGGTGAACTTAGAGCCTTGGCCCATGCTTATTCCGCTCTGCTGTTGAACCTACCTCAAGGAGAAGTGCTTCTCTGTAATTGTAATGCTTAATATTGTTTTAAGTGTGCTCATTTTATTTCCCAACAAGTCATAATTTCTTTGAAAGGAAGGTAGTTTTACATGCTTGTAAAACTCATTTACATTCTCATTTAAATGTGAATGCACCAAGCACAATTATTTATGAGTTGCGGTGTGATACAGAGGATGTTAGGAGGGAAATCCAGTGTTTTTATGTCCTAGATCCTAAATCTCTGATCTCTGGGAATAACCACGTGATACCTAGATAGGCACACAGCTCGTATTTACTTGATGCAGAAAAGGAGGGTATGTTGGAGGCTACAATGCGGCCTATCTAAACAAATATAAAAAGATGTTGGGGGCAGAGAAGCTGGAATGGTCCAATATAGTGCTCTAGACAAATTTTTAAAGAATAGCTAAATATTTAAAATAATGTTCTCTGAATCTTGTCATCAATGACATGGATTATAATTCAATCATACTCTGAATTGAGGGTTGTAAGTTTAAAATTTAGTACACTTTGTGTATTGGTTTTGGGGTTTGGAGGAACACCTGTGTATAGAAAATGTTTGTATAACCTGTCCAGGAATATTTAAAAATGTTCCTAAAGTGTTAAAATGTCACCTGGGTAGTATTACACAATCAAGTTATGCTCATTATTAAAAGTTAAATATCATATTACTATATCTGGTTATAGACTCCTTTGCTCTCTGCCATAAGGGTTACTAAGAAGAAGAATTATTTTGCCTTGTGGCAAAACCTTAACCCCATTCTCTCATCTGACCCCTACTCCACAAGGCAAAATAATTCTTCTTCTTAGTAATGACATGCTATCCTTTCTTCACAAAGAGCTTAGCCAAACTCTACTTTGATCATTTCTGTTCTATTACGGTCTTCTTTTGCTCAGTTAGCTTATCTTTTTTTGTTCACCCTCTGCTATGGAAATAAACAGCTTTCTACTTCAGAAATGGACCAAAGGTGTCTTAGGTTATTTCTACCTTCAAATTTCTCAGTTCACGGCTGGAGCATTACAGGTTGTCTCGTCAGGTCTAAGCTTTAAATAACAGCCACTCCATAACCCATGAGATTATCTCTTTTTGTGGCTTGTCTCAGGTTGGTGATTCTTTCTGGGTTATTACTTCCATAGCTCTTTGCTGTTAAACATTGTTATTTGCATAATTTCTTCTAAGATAATAAAGCCATCATTTTTCAAAAATATACCATTTTCTGTCTTTTGTTCATATTTATAACTTTATATTTGGGTCTTGCAACTGAAGAGGACTCCTTATGGCTTAATGTATTCATTCTATTATCTTATAACAGAAAATTCTTCACATTATTCAATTACTCATTAATTCATTTGTTCAAAAATCAATTATTGATCTCTATAGTTATTATAAAGACAGCTGGTAACAATGTCTGCCCTTAATAAATTTATGATCTCATAAGAATAAGTAATGTACACTTATGCTTTGTGAACATTGTTCATAATCCAAATCTGCTACTTACACTTTAGGATATGAGACAAGCCATACGATTACTTAAATAGCTTCTCACAGGGTCAGTGTAGGCATTAAACAAGGAAAACTGCAAACTACTTAGCATAATTCCTCAAAAATCTCTGTATCTCTATAATGATATAGAACAGAACAGATGGATATGAGAAACAATACAACCATTCCAGTGTCTCTATATAAAACTGGGTTTTCTTTTTCTTTTCTTTTCCTTTTTTTTTTTTTTTTG
>NW_007741659.1:0-13203 GCF_000696425.1 Galeopterus variegatus | reverse complement strand
TATTACTTCCATAGCTCTTTGCTGTTAAACATTGTTATTTGCATAATTTCTTCTAAGATAATAAAGCCATCATTTTTCAAAAATATACCATTTTCTGTCTTTTGTTCATATTTATAACTTTATATTTGGGTCTTGCAACTGAAGAGGACTCCTTATGGCTTAATGTATTCATTCTATTATCTTATAACAGAAAATTCTTCACATTATTCAATTACTCATTAATTCATTTGTTCAAAAATCAATTATTGATCTCTATAGTTATTATAAAGACAGCTGGTAACAATGTCTGCCCTTAATAAATTTATGATCTCATAAGAATAAGTAATGTACACTTATGCTTTGTGAACATTGTTCATAATCCAAATCTGCTACTTACACTTTAGGATATGAGACAAGCCATACGATTACTTAAATAGCTTCTCACAGGGTCAGTGTAGGCATTAAACAAGGAAAACTGCAAACTACTTAGCGTAATTCCTCAAAAATCTCTGTATCTCTATAATTATATAGAACAGAACAGATGGATATGAGAAACAATACAACCATTCCAGTGTCTCTATATAAAACTGGGTTTTCTTTTTCTTTTCTTTTCCTTTTTTTTTTTTTTTTGGTGACGGGCCAGTATGCAGATCTGAATCCTTGACCTTGGCATACTGGGTTTTCTCACCGTAAACCTTAGAATTACTTGAAAAATCTTCATCAATTGAAAGATGTATTTCTACTCATGGTAGTCATTACTGCAATAAGCATGCAATGTATATGAATGAAATGTAAACTGCTGTTTTAAGCCCTTATTGGATACCATGACATAATCTTGCCTATAATAACAATCTGTTAGACTTGCCTTACCTGGGTAAAATTGCTTTCCAAATGGAATACAGAAACTTCTGACCCAAAGTTTCTCCAGTATAACTTCCCAGATAGATGTGGCTAAGCTATTGGAATATACTTTCCCCCCAAGAAAAACTTATTCATAGAATAGTTACCTATTGAACAAATAGAGTGATTTATGTGTTTTTCTTGAGAACTCTATTATATAGTCGGAAAATACGAAGTTAGCATTCACTTATATGTGCTTGTGGTGTTGTCAATATTTAATCATTCTCCCTGCCACCAACAGGCCCTTTCCTCTGGATGGCCACAATCTTATGGATGAAGCAGACAATCACACAGATAACTTCAATTTAGTAAGAAGCACTACATCCCCCAAACGAACAAAGTTCTTGATTCACTAGTGAGTGAATGTTGTAACAAGAACAGGTAACAAAAAAAAGTCCATGGGTTGGACTCGGGTGAACAGAGCTGTTTTAGAGGATGAAAAAGTGAAGCAAAACAGGAGAGAGAAAGAGATGTCCGCTTCATCACCAATCATGTTGCTCTCTGGTTAGACCTTTCTGAGATCCCTGAGACTGGACAAATTATTGACCTCCTCCAGGAACGCAAGTTTCACCGCCATGCTATGAGCCTATTAAAGACACAACCAAAAAAATGACCATCTATAGGAAATTTATATTTAAATTCATTGATTTTGCATTATTTCTTCCTTATTTATTCAACCCATTCATTTTTTTTTTCTTCTTTCTTGCTAATCATCTTGACAGCTAAGCTCCAGGGGACCATCCCTAGAATCCTGAGCAATGCAAGAAAAGTTGTTGGGAACTTATTTCTATCCCCTTTTCTTTCTTAAATTCTCTTGAATTACCAATACATTTTCTGTATTTTTCAGTCTTTAGAAATCTGGTAACAAATAGGAAAACAATTTGAAATAACTTAACATAATTTCCTTAGACCTTTGCCAGGAACTCTGAACACATTCTTCTTTACACCTCGTTTTTTACACTATATTTTTATTAGAATTTACATACATTCTATAATGTTGTAATCTAAGATTTATTAATGAATACTATGGTCAACTTTTGATTCCACTAACATGCCTAACATATTGCTTTTATGTTCATGTATAAATTCTACCATTTTTCCAACTAATTGAGCTTGATATCTTGGAGTCATCCTTAACCCCGTGCTCTCATCTGACCCCTACTCCACATTATCAGTGGATGATATCCTGATAATTTTGCTTCTGCAGCGGGCCATACTAACATACCCTTCCCAATTCCATTTCATTCTTCTAATTTAGTCTCATGTACTGCCTCCTAAGTGCTTTTTTAGCCTCAAGTTTTGTCCAAGTTATTGTTCAGAGCAATATCAAAGCAATGTATTTAAGACTCAACTCTGATCAAATTACCATGCTATTAGAAAATCTTTACTTATTTACTGTTGTTTACAGAGTTAAGTCCAGGCTTCAAAGTGCGATGTGAATGAGTTTCTTATTTATCCTCTACTAACTATCCTGTTATTTCACATGTACTATTTATGCTTGATGATTCTAACAAATCCACCTCGATTTCAGTCTCAAATATGCATGTACATATCCACATTGATGCCTTGCTCATATTTAGCCCCACACCACAAATCACTGACTTTTTTCCGTCTTTACGTCAGGGTCTGTTTTTAATTCTATCTTCTTCTTGAAAATTTTCTGTATTCTCTGATTGGCCAAAATATGAACAAGGTGCTCCAATTTTGTTATTTTTGTTTGTCTGTTTTGGCTATTCTAGATGACTTGCATTTCCATATGAATTTTAAGTTAATCTTGTCATTTCTGCACAGAAGTCAGCTGGGATTTTGATAGGGATTTTGTTGAATCTGTAGATCAGTTTGGCTATTCTAGATGACTTGCATTTCCATATGAATTTTAAGTTAATCTTGTCATTTCTGCACAAAAGTCAGCTGGGATTTTGATAGGGATTTTGTTGAATCTGTAGATCAGTTTGGGGAAACTTGCCATTTTTATAATGTTCCACACATGAATAGAGAATTTCTTTTTATTTAGCTTTTCTTTATATTAGTAATACTTTGTACTTTTAAGAGCAATAATTTTGCATGTATTTTGGTAAACTTAAATCTAAGTATCTTTTTGATCCTATTGCAAGTGTACATGTTTTCTTTATTTCAATTTTGGATTGTTTATTGCAAACATGTGGAAATACAATTAATTTTGTGTATTGATCTTGTATTTTGCAATCTTGCTAAACTTATTAGTTCTTATAGTAATTTAGTAGGATACTTAGGATTTTCTAAGTGCAAGATTATGCCTTTTTTTTTTTTTTTTCCTTTTTGTCTCTTTTTTTTTCGTGTCCGGCAAAGGACCGCAACCCTCAGTGTCGCGCCCGTACCGGACCGGGACCGGCAACAGGATCGCAACCCTTGGTGCTGCGCCCACCCCTCGCTCAGCTAGTGAGCGGGAACCAGTCTGTATGTGGGATCCGAACCCTCGTCGGGAGCGCCTCCGCGCTCCCAAGCGGCACACTGTAGCAGTGCGCCACCGGGCCGGCCCGCAAGATTATGCCTTCTGACAATAGAGGTAATTTTACTTCTTTTTCAATCTGAATGACTTGTATTTTGTTCTCTTGTCTAATTGCTCTGGGTAGTACTTCCAACACAATGTTAAATAAAAGTGAGACAGTGGACATTCTTGTGTTGTTCCTAATTTTATTTTTATTTTTATTTTTGGTAGAAATCTCTTATCAGGTTCAGGAAGTTCTAACCCATTTGTATTTTGTTGACTTTTTTTTTTTCATGAATGTTGAATATTGTTCATTGCTTTTTCTGCATCTTTTGAGATGATCATGTGGTTTATCTTATCATTTATTCCATTGATATGTTGTGCTACATTAATTGATTTCCAGGTGTTAAAAAAAATGAACCTTGCAATCCTGGGAAAAATTCTAGTTAGTTACAGTATGTAATTCTTTTTTACACTGCAGGATTTAGTTTAGTAGTGTTTTGTTGAGGATTTTTGTGAGTATAATCATAAGAGAGAATAGTTCGTAGTTTTTATTTTTCTCCCTTTGATGTCCTTGTCTCTTTAGGTATTAGGGTGTCATTGGCCTTGTAGAATGAGTTGAGATGATTCTTCCTGTTATATTGTTGGTAAGAGTTTGTGACAAATTGTTATCAATTCTTTAAATGTTTGGTAGATTTCATCAATGAAGACACATGGGCCTGGGCTTTTCTTTCTGGTTAGGTTTTAATTACTAATTCAGTCTTTTCCCTTACTATATGTCTGTTTCTATTTTCTATTTTTTAAGTCAGTTTTACTAGTTCGTGTGTTGTTAGGTGTGTGCCAATTTCCTCTAAGTTATCTATTTGTTAGCATACTGTTATTCATAGTATTCCATTATATGCCTTTTAATTTCTGTATGTTTGGTAGCAGTGTTTACTCTCATACTTGAATTTAGTAATTTGAGTGTTTTCTTTCTGCTTGTTTAGTTTATCTAAACTTTTGTCAATCCTGTCTCATCAAAGAAACAAGTTTTGGTTTTGTTGACTTTTTCTATTTTTTTAATCCCTGGTTCATTAATTTTCATTTAAATCTTTATTATTTCCTTTCTTATGCTTTCTTTGGGTTTGGTTTGTTCTTTTTTTCCAGGGTCTTAGGTGACAGGTTGGGTTATTGATTTAAGATCTTTTAAGATAGGCATTCGCAGCTCTCAATTTCCATCTAAATACAGCTGTTACTACATCACAGAAGTTTTAGTGTATTATGTTTTAATTTTAATTAATCTTGAAGTGTTTTCTAATTTCCCATGTGATTTATTCTTTGACCTGTGTGTTATTTTGAAGTATGGTTTAGTTTCTTCATATCTGCGGTTTTCCAAATTTTTTTCTGTTATTGTTTTCTAATTTTACCCAATTGTGGCTGGAGAACATACTTTATATGACTTACAGTTTTAAAATTTATTGAGGCTGTTTTTATGGCCTAGCATATATTCTATTTTGAACAATGTTCTGTGTGTACTTGAGAAGATGTGTATCCTGCTGTTAGGTGGAATGCTCTATATAATGTCTGTTAGGTCTAGTTGAGTTATAGTGGTGTTCAAGTCTTTTATTTCCTTGTAGAACTTCTGCCTTGTAGTTCTATTTATTATTGAACTGGGATATTAAAGTCTCCAATTATAATTGTTGAATTGTCTATTTTTCCCTTCAATTCAGTCAGTTTTTGCTTTATGTATTTTGGGGTTCTGTTGTTAGGTATACATATGTTTATAGTTATATCTTTTGTCATTATAACATATCCATCTTTATCCCTAGTAACATTTTTGTATTAACATCTATTTTGTCTGATATTCATATAGGTGCTATCACTTTTTTATAATTGTTGATTGTGTTTTTTCATTCTTTTACATTTGATCTACTTGTGCTTTTGAATAAAAAGTGTATCTCCTATAGAGAGTATATAATTAAATCTTGCTTTATGTAATCCAGTCTATCTACCTTTTTCCCTGGATTATTTAATCCATTCACATTTGATATTATTTATATAGTTGGATTTACATCTGACACTTTATGTTTAGATTTTTAGCACATCTAATATCTTTTTACCTCTGTTTCTCCTTTTCTCCTTTTTTTTTTTTTTTACATTTAGTGAATATTTTCTGCTGTAATATTTTAATTCCAGTAATGATTTTATTTTTACTACACTTTTGGGGTTGTTTTCATAGTGGTTGTTTTTGTGCTTGCAATGTACATCTTAAAATCAGAATCTACTCAAGATTAATGCTAATTGAACTTCAGTGAGATATAGAAATGTTAGACTTATATAGTTCTATTCTCTCTTTCCCTTTTTGTGTTATTGTTGTAGACGTTAGAAGTATATACTTACAAATCCAAGAATACATTGTTATAATTACTAAATATAAGTGTATATTTATTAAAGAAGCTGACAGAAAAAGATAGTATATTATTATATAGTTCCTCATCTTAAACTTCTTATTTACCATTTTTTGTTCTCTTCATTTACTCCTGTAGATTTGAGTTACCATATGGTGTCATTTCATTATCCCAATACTCCTTGGCTACCATCTTTCTCCTTTTTGCTGATATTGTTAAATATAATAAATTTGTATGTATTGTAGGCTCCCAAATACAATTATATGCTTATTGTTTTATATAATTGCCTTTAAATAGAAAAAGAAAGGAGAAAATATAGGCATTTGTACTATTATTTACAATAACGTAATTACCCTTTCTGGTACTTTTTAATGTGGTTTTAAAATTATTATCTGTGGTTGCTTGCTTTTAGTCTAAAATACTTCCTTTAGTTTATCTTGTAAGGTTAGTCACCTTTATTTTGCTTTCACTTTTGAGAGAGAGCTTTGCTAAATATAACATTCTTGGTTGACATATATTTGTATATTTGATGAGATAATATCTTCATGGTTTACTTTTTAAAGCATGGTTTCCTTTAGTTCTCTGAATATTATAGTGTTTTAAGGGCGACTTTGAAGTCCTTGTTAAATCTAACATTTGGACTTTTTTTTTTTTTACAGCCAGCCTTCATGGTTTACTTTTTAAAGCATGGTTTCCTTTAGTTCTCTGAATATTATAGTGTTTTAAAGGCGACTTTGAAGTCCTTGTTAAATCTAACATTTGGACTTTTTTTTTTTTTTACAGCCAGACTCTGTTACCTGCTTTTCTTCTCTATTTTGGCCACACTTTCCTGTTTATGTCTCATAATTTTTTGTTAAAAACTGGGCACTTCAGGTAATATAGCAATTCTGTATCCTATTCTTCCTGTTCCCTAGGGACTTGCTTTTGTTGTTTGCTTATTCATTTGTTTAGTGACTTGCCTGAACTAATTTAGTAAAGTCTGCTGCAGTTTGAATTCTTTGACAGCACTCACTAGCACACTCAGCTTTGGGAATGTGCACTGTCACCCTGTGATGATAGTGGTTTTAGCAGTGCTGTCTTTTACTATGCCTTTTCCCTGATCTCTCTGCAAGGCTGTCTATTAGTATCACACCCAGTTATTGAGCTCCATTAAATTATTGTTGATTGCTCTACTGTTTTTGACAATGTCCTTGGTCATTAATTGCTTTACAGTGTGATCCAGTAAATCTTGGCTCTTTTGCAAGGATAGTTTTTGAGCCCTATCTTTGAGATTTGTTCTGACTCTGAAAGGACTCTACTTTCCCTCATTCTCTCTGGTAAACTAGCTGGCCTGTGGTTTAGCTTCTTGTTCTTGTTGAGATATCAACCTCCTCTTAATTGCTTATTATCAAGATCTCCATTGTTTATGAGAGCACATTTAGGATTGAACTTCCCCAACTCTGTTTCAAATAAACCACTTCATTTTTTTTTCCTTTTAAAGTTGCTTCATTTGGGAAGAGCTTCAATGTTCTCGTTCATATAGACTGGCCTCCCTACAAGAAAACATCTCAGAATTACTGCTCCAGATATGGAGGAGCAGTAGACACCCTTGCCTTACAAATATGTCACTGGGTGGGGGCGATAGCTACTGGTCTTTTTTCTAGCCTCCTGTTCATAGAACCTCTACCCTCCTGGCACACAAAAAAGGGGAACCCTGTCTTCTGGTTACACCCATTTATAAATAAAACTTCTGTCACACTCAGCTGAGGAAGGGCAAAGGAGGGAGAGGGTCATGGCTCAAGTGCCACACGCTTTGAGATTTGTTCTGACTCTGAAAGGACTCTACTTTCCCTCATTCTCTCTGGTAAACTAGCTGGCCTGTGGTTTAGCTTCTTGTTCCTGTTGAGATATCAACCTCCTCTTAATTGCTTATTATCAAGATCTCCATTGTTTATGAGAGCACATTTAGGATTGAACTTCCCCAACTCTGTTTCAAATAAACCACTTCATTTTTTTTTCCTTTTAAAGTTGCTTCATTTGGGAAGAGCTTCAATGTTCTCGTTCATATAGACTGGCCTCCCTACAAGAAAACATCTCAGAATTACTGCTCCAGATATGGAGGAGCAGTAGACACCCTTGCCTTACAAATATGTCACTGGGTGGGGGCGATAGCTACTGGTCTTTTTTCTAGCCTCCTGTTCATAGAACCTCTACCCTCCTGGCACACAAAAAAGGGGAACCCTGCCTTCTGGTTACACCCATTTATAAATAAAACTTCTGTCACACTCAGCTGAGGAAGGGCAAAGGAGGGAGAGGGTCATGGCTCAAGTGCCACACGTTTTCACTCTTCTTACTGAAATTTAGTAGATTATTCTTACTAAGTGTTTCTTCATTTGCTGTGTGCCCTTAGGAAAATTCTGGAAACTTTAAGTGTGGTTTTAAAAAAAATATTCTTCACCAATTGTGGTTGCTATGCTAGAGAACAGGTTTATGGATCTCCTCATGCCACCGTCCTATAAGTCCACTATTATTTTTTTTCAAGATGTCATGGATCTTGATATTTTCTTTTGTTTTTCTGCTTGTGTTTCAGTTTGGATTATTTGTGTTGGCCTATATTTAGGTAAACTGATTCTTTCTCATCTATGTCTTTTCTACTGTTGAGCTCATTGACGATCTTTTTGTCTTTGTAAATGTTTTTGTCCTTTAGCATTTCTATTTTATTTTGTGTGATATTTTTGATACATGGAGAATATAATTTATCATCATTTTATTGTGAACATTTAAAATAATGTAGATAACCTGCAAGTAGTTATTTTAACTGTTTCTCATAGCTATTAATGTGTATTTTACTGCTATTTTTCAGGACTATAAATTTGCCAATTTGCCAATTTCCATTATGATATTTTTTCTGATATAGATATATTTATAAGTATGTGTCAATGTCCAAAATGTAGATTTTAATTTTCTTTTATCGTTTCATTGATGTTTATTTACTATCTTCTTTGTGATCAATACTAATTAATCTTTGTAAATTATCGAAGCTCATTTTATAGTATACAATGAAAGCAGTCTTTTTGTAAATGTTCAAGTTTGTGCTTAAGGAGTATATATATTTTTAAATTATTGTTTACATTATAGATATTTCAATTGCATAAAATTTGTAACTATGTTGGTAAAATGTTATATATCTTACTTATAATTTTTTCTGCTTAATGTATCAATTACAGTGATAGGTGTATTAGCCTTTTAGGCTAATGTGGGTTTTGAAATTACTTTTTGTAATTCTATCAGATTTTAAACATATATTTATATATTTTGATATCCCATTATATAACTCTACAGAAATCTTTTTTAACCTAATATCAATTGTTAGACTATTGCCTAGATTTCCAGTTTTTTAAATCTCTTAAAAATGACCCTGCCTCTGCAATAAAGAAATAATTCTCCTATTTTTTTACCCTCAGATGTGGAATACACATTTCTCAAAATTGGGAGTTGTTTCTGTTTTTCTTTAGCTATGAACATTTAAAAAAATTATTTACTTCTTACTTGTGTTTTTCTAATGCACTTTGGATCTGTAAGAATCTTAACCTTGATGGACATCAAAATTATCTGCTTCTATTCAACTTGCATTTATACAATTAAATGTTGGATTTATCTCTTGTCCTGAGGATATATCTCTTTATCCTGAAGCATGAACATTTTACTATGAAGAGTGGCATATATTCTAGTCAATCTGATATAGTCTGAATTTAATCTGTGCCAGAATAGTGAAACAAACCTAGGGGTACAGTAGTGGCTCTGCCAGAGTTGATCAATTCCCATTGTGACTTTAATATTCTGAAATTCAAACCACCCTTTATGTGTCTCTATATTTAACCATATTGCACTGCTCAGAATTATAACTTCTGAGAAGTGTTATTAGCAATGCAGAAGGAAGAATGAGATAGTTCTTTTATTGTAAAAATATGTCCTTAACCAATATCATTAATGAAGTTGGATTCTTTCTCCCTAGTAGATAGACTGTGTACATTAGAATTAGGGCAAGTCAGGCATTTTTTGTCTGCTGCTTTTATGAGTCAGAAAGCCTTTTAAATTTTTCTGAAAAAGTGTCCATTAAGTTCATGATTTGAGAAGATTTTTGAAAAGTGGCCTCCTAGTAGAACTTGGAAATGCAAGCTAGAGAGTGCTGTTATTTCAATGTATTTGATAGACTGACATTCCTCATTTGTAAAAACCAATCTTAGATTAATCACATAGTTTTGAAAACCGTGAAAATGAAGAGTAAATTAGGGAAGTGATATTCACCTAGTTGTCTCACTCAGTTGACTCTAACTGGATGAAGATGGACAGATGTGGACAGATGCTCTCACTTTCCACTGCTTTCTCTCTGTCTCTCTCTTTTTTATTTTTTGAGAAGAGATGGGAAGCATCCCATAGTAAAAATGATCATGTTGAAGAAAGGCTCTTCTTTGAGTTTTTATGATGGAAGAGAATCTTTCATGTATAGTATTGATGACATGCTGAACAGATTGATGAAATGTTTCATTTTATCATCATTATCATTATTATCATTATTTTCCTGAGTTAAAAGAGAATCTTTCATGTATAGTATTGATGACATGCTGAACAGATTGATGAAATGTTTCATTTCATCATCATTATCATTATTATCATTATTTTCCTGAGTTAATATTATGGACAACTAAAATGTTCTGTATTTCTTTCATGTTCTTCAATCTACTGCAGATATTTATGGATCATTCTCAATAGTGTGATGCACACGCTATTTGTACCAGGCACTGGGGATAGAGATGAAAATATGATCTCTCCCCCTATCCTGCTCTGTTTATAGCATACAGGTTATAAGTTCTTGATCTCTTTCTCCTCTTAAATTTTTGAGTTTGTCTATAGCCTGGAGCATTTTCTAATGTCACAGGTATTTTTTATTTTTTTCGTGTGTTCAAAGTATAGCTTTAATGTCAAACCTAATAAAGTTTTATATTCTCTTTATCTCTATTTCAATTCTGAAGACCTTCAAGTTGAGCATTTAAATAAATATTAGATGAAATAATCTGAAGATTTTACGTCGATACACATGTTTGATTTATTGATTATTTTTAATAAAATGTCACTGATTAAATTCACTTTGTACAATTCAGTAGCTATAGTTCCTAGATTAAAAACACATGTGACTAAAGAAAAAGCATGTTTTATAGAAGTTTGGATACTCTGTTTTCTCATGGTTCAATAAAAACCTCCTTATTGAATTTCGACTCACAGTGCAAAGCACATCTCTTCAGTTAAGCCTTTTTCAATTTGGCTATGAGCGTCCCATTGCTGTGAGAACCTGAAAGCTCAGCATTTCTTTTATTTGCTGATTTTATGCCTATTGTGTTTCCAGTGGCAATAGTAAGTGCAACTATTATTATGCATTTTAAATATAAATATTTATCTTTGAGTCTGACAGAAACAGCAATGACAACAACAACAAACTATAGTTTTAGATCCCTGGAGCAAGAAACAAATACATACTCCTTTATGTATATGTATTTTAATAACGGCTATAATAAATTAATAATAGCTTAAAATATTTTCTTACATATATCTAAGGATAGCTTTAGACTGAAAGTATAAAAGCACAAATTGATATAAATGGAGAACTATAGGAAACCAGGGCATGACTTTTCTACATATGTCTCAAAGAAAGCAAATAAAGATGTAATTTACTATTGAAAATCTTTCCCATCTGAGAATTAAAAAAAAATTTTTAAACACATTTTGTTGCTATTCAGGTGTGTGTGTGTGTGTGTGTGTGTGTGTGCAATTAGTTCACTCTACTAGATGTTGCATACCATATGTAGACTAAACTTGGCCCAACTCTCTCTTTGGAGGTGCAGTGCTATTTATTCACTTCACTTTCAGACATATCTCCATTAATGTCCTTGAGGTAGCTCAAATTCGACATGTCTAATACAGAGTCCCTCCACACATAGCCCTTGCTAGGTGCTTAGTCCTTCTTTATAGCAAATAAATTAGAGCCTGAGATTCCTGAAAGACACCACTGTCTTCCTGGCTGCTCAAGCCAGAGTGCTCCACCCTTCGTATATCACTGACCCTGTCAATTAAGTGAATTACATAATTCTCTGCATCCCACCACCACTGTCTGTTTCAGTCTTTCAACATCTCTCATCTGAATTTTTGAAATAGTCTCAAACTGGCCCCTCTGGTTTAAAATTAATATCACTACAATCCATTTTCCACATTTCTACCTTGCTTCAGGATAAGATACAAGCTTTTAAATATAATATGCTAGACTTTTCTTGAGGTGCCTTCACTGTATGCTTTTTGGATAAGGGCTAGCCACTTATTAAACCATTTGCAATATAATCTCCATGGTTTTCTCTGCCTCCTTGTTTTTCCTCTACTACTCTTTTAGCCAGTAATGTCTTTTTATACTTTAACTAAGTTCAATAGCAACTCTTCTGGAATCTTATCCTGCAGTCACACCCTGATTTAGATACCTTTTCTGACCCTGCTGGGCTCCATTCACTTCCATATTTATTTACATTGTATGATCATCAAAGGAGTCATGGCTTGAGATTCACTACCCCAGGACTGGACTCCTTGAAGAGTCTTTTCTTAAGTTAAATGTCTTCACTGCCTCTCTCTAAATCTTTCTTTGAAATTTGATTTGATTTTAGTAGTGTTTATTGTTGGTCATAGTTTTCATAACTAAACCTTTATCACTCTATTCAACCAATAGTTTTATACCTGTTATACCTTTTACCAGAGGGTGTTCCTACATTGGGTGAAGTACTGGACAAAATGACTTCAAAAGTCCCTACTGACTCAGATTTTTGGATTTTTATAATTCTGTAGCCTTTTATTTACTGTCTGCAATTTGCAATGGAAAAAGATGCAGAGTTGTGTATGCTCTAAGTTGGCACTCTGTTTTTACCTGGCCCCTTGCTTTTCTGCATGCTTCAGCATATCATTCTTTCTCTTGAGTTCTTAAGCACAATTTCTTCCAATCATGCTCCAGACTCACCACCTTCTATTTCAACTCCTAGGCTTTCCAGCAACTCAACTCATAAATGCTTAATGGGTAGTCACATTTGAGGGATTATCCCTGATCTTAAAATATTTCCAGTCTCTTCAGGTTACTGTCAGTTCATGTAAAACAATATTTAAAAGATTCCATCTCACCCCAGTTAGGATGGCTAATATCCAAAAGACTGTGAATGATAAATTCTGGCAAGGTTGCAGAGAAAAAGGAACTCTCATACATTGTCGGTGGGACTGCAAAATGGTGCAACCTCTATGGAAAATGGTATGGAGGTTCCTCAAACAATTGCAGATAGATCTACCATATGACCCAGCTATCCCATTGCTGGGAATATACACAGAGGAATGGAAATCATCAAGTTGAATGTATACCTGTTCCCCAATGTTCATCGCAGCACTCTTTACAATAGCTAAGAGTTGGAA
>NW_007741658.1:29854-30100 GCF_000696425.1 Galeopterus variegatus | reverse complement strand
GTATACATTTTTAGAAAACTCTGGAAGTTATGACATAATTATGTCCTTATTATACACCTGGGTACATTAAAAATGCAGAATTTCTGGCTACCTGGGCTGTCATAAGTGACACGGCCCATAGAAGCTTAGTGCAGGTGTCTCATCTCACCCATTCCGTTCAGCAACTAGTTTCTGAATAGTCCCACTGGTGAAGTGCTCCCCACCTCACCAGGTGGGTCACTTTGCCGGAGGAACTCCCTAAGCATT
>NW_007741658.1:23952-24477 GCF_000696425.1 Galeopterus variegatus | reverse complement strand
TTGCTAGTTTTCACACCTAAAATGTAAACAAGTGTCACTCACATTGTTGCCCACATTATATGTGATTTATTATATAATGTTCTGAATCTGTATTTTATAGGCCAGGCGTTGAGGGGTTTTTTGGGTTGTCGTTATTTAGTTATTTATTTTTAATGACTGGATCTTAGTCATTTTTTTTAAATGAATAGTGGAATTATATCTTTCAACCCATTTGGGATTTAGGCACCACACTTCCAAACTACAGATAATCAGCCACATGTGGTATNAACCCATTTGGGATTTAGGCACCACACTTCCAAACTACAGATAATCAGCCACATGTGGTATGCTTGGTAATCATTTATGAATGGTTTAAAGGGTAGGTAGAGGCCATCGAAACTCATCTAGTAGTTCACTCGTAGAGAAGGCAGGATTGCCAAGTAAGGCTAAATGGATAAGTATCTCTTCAGATTTTAAGGATCTTCCAGGAAGATCTTTTAACCTCCTTCTTATGAAATTCAGATGTTAGCAATCTTTATACTTCAC
>NW_007741658.1:21323-21850 GCF_000696425.1 Galeopterus variegatus | reverse complement strand
CTTGGTAGTGTGAGAATCCAAGCTAAAAACAAAACAAACAAACAAAACAAAAAACAAAAAACAAAAAAAAAGGAAAAAGTAAGATGCAAAGGAATGGCCACATGAACACATTGGTAGTTGCACTGGGGGGAGGGAGTAGTAAGTGATGAAGTTGGACAGAGAGGTCCAGGGCCTAGGCTGTATGGACCATGTATTCCTGACTGAAGAGTTGGCCTTCATCCTGACGTTGTGAGGAGCAGAAGTTTGAAGATTAAAGAGAGGTTACACTGGCAGCAATGTGGAAGGCCTTAATGAAGGTGGGGGGAATTGGAAGCAGGAGGTCACATGTAGATTGTTATGGTGCACTGCTTGAGAAATGAGGAGGCCCTGAGCTAAGGCAGTAAGGGTGGTGCTAGAGAGAGGCTGGATGTGAGGGATAATAATATGGTAGAACCAAATGGACAGAGACGATGGAGGGGTGTCTTGTTTTCACACTGAGTGGCTGGGTGCATGGTGGTGCTAATCACTGGGAGAGAGCATATAAATGT
>NW_007741658.1:19924-20552 GCF_000696425.1 Galeopterus variegatus | reverse complement strand
TTTTTTTAAAAAAAGAATTAACTCTTAATCTCAAGATGGTTATTCAGCATTAATTTGAACTTTTTGTTAATTTTTCGTTTGTACTTTTTAAAAAGTAGCAGAACACAGGATAAAAAAGATAAATAAGGTCTCCAGGAAACCTTATGCTTTCTAATATTTCTGTCAGAATTCAGCACACTTTTTCCTAGTGTATTTCTCTTTATTTTTTGCATCCAAGTTGTATATTGAGCAAAGTGTGCCTACAAAAACCATATTATTGCTGTACTATAGATGCAGTGTATTGTAGTACATAACAGATGTAGTGGATTGCCTTTCTGTGTGTATCTGCTTGTGTTGAGATCACGGGGAAATAAATAGGCATCTCAATCTCTTTCGTTGGCTTTCACTGCCTTTTTTATTTATATGATGTATTTTGATAAGTATATATTTTAAAACTTAATCTCAACTGTTTTTGGGGGGTGAATGGCAAAATGTTTTTTATTTTGTTTTTTTTTTTATTTTTTATTTTAAATTATTCATTTATTAATATTTTTCTTTTTTGCATTCCATGATGTGGAGCGGTTGGGGGAGGGGGAGATGGGAAGGGGGAAGGAAATAAAGTGGAGCAGGAGGAAGGAGGAAGGACAGG
>NW_007741658.1:18120-19486 GCF_000696425.1 Galeopterus variegatus | reverse complement strand
AAGATAAATAAGGTCTCCAGGAAACCTTATGCTTTCTAATATTGCTGTCAGAATTCAGCACACTTTTTCCTAGTGTATTTCTCTTTATTTTTTGCATCCAAGTTGTATATTGAGCAAAGTGTGCCTACAAAAACCATATTATTGCTGTACTATAGATGCAGTGTATTGTAGTACATAACAGATGTCGTGGATTGCCTTTCTGTGTGTATCTGCTTGTGTTGAGATCACAGGGAAACAAATAGGCATCTCAATCTCTTTGGTTGGCTTTCACTGCCTTTTTTATTTATATGATGTATTTTGATAAGTATATATTTTAAAACTTAATCTCAACTGTTTTTGGGGGGTGAATGGCAAAATGTTTTTTATTTTGTTTTTTTTTTTATTTTTTATTTTAAATTATTCATTTATTAATATTTTTCTTTTTTGCATTCCATGATGTAGAGCAGTTGGGGGAGGGGGAGATGGGAAGGGGGAAGGAAAGAAAGTGGAGCAGGAGGAAGGAGGAAGGGCAGGGTTGAGGACTGTGGCACCCCCCTCATTCCTGAAGGGGAGACCAGGGGGCTTCCAGTTGTGTCTTGGTCATTGCCGGGCTGGGTGCAGATGTTGGGGGTGTGGCTGAAGCCCTTGTACCCCACCGTTTCAGCTCAGGAGCCCAGTGTTCTTCTCGTGGCATCTCAGTGGTCATTGCTGGGCTGGTTGCAGGTGTCAGGGTGAACTTGGCTTAGGCCCCCAGCCCGCCACACTCCCCGGCTTCACAGCCCAGTCCTTCTAGGTTTTATAGGTGTTCTTTGGTGATGTGACACATTTACTAGTTAATATCAAGCTTTGTCTCTGTGGTCTGTGGG
This sequence comes from Galeopterus variegatus, assembly GCF_000696425.1. Classification (NCBI taxonomy): domain Eukaryota; kingdom Metazoa; phylum Chordata; class Mammalia; order Dermoptera; family Cynocephalidae; genus Galeopterus; species Galeopterus variegatus. Next base: position 18,641 of record NW_007741658.1, on the reverse strand, counting down.
TATTTTGTTTTTTCTTTCAGTTCTGTGTTGGATTATTTGCTGTTCCCACCACTTAAACTCAAAAACTGGAACTATTTTGTTGGCCTTTGCTTACTCCTATAATGGGGGGAACTTCCTGTGGGGACCAGTACTTGACCCTTGTGGTTGAACTAAATTGCTGCTTTGCTGTTGATTCACTGGGGAAGGCTTTTTGTGCAGCTCAGCTTTTAATGGTCGATTTTGTAGGTGCTTCCAGGTCTCTCATAAGATCTGGTGCACCTGGTTTGTGTAGAGCCTCTGGTCTGGGCTTGAGCCTGTTCAGCAGACGGCACCCCCCACAGTTCTGTATTCCTCGTCAGTCTCCACTGATTGGTCCTTAGCTGCTTGGGGGTTAGGTCAGTTGTCCATGCTGTGCCCTTGTTCCACTGGTGGGCTCATATCCCCTACCACCTGCACTGCAAACACTTCCCGTGGGATGGGCTGTGTGCTGGTCCCTTGCGATGACTCACCGGCCTCTGAGTGGCTCCTTTTTTCAGTTGTTG
>NW_007741658.1:15602-16187 GCF_000696425.1 Galeopterus variegatus | reverse complement strand
CCCCCCCCACACACACACAACCACACAAGCAAGAGAGCCAGGAAGGCACCCAGTGTCCTGAGATCGGGGTCTGTGGGCCTAAGCCATGCACACACAGGCAACCAGGCAAGCAGTGGAGACAGCCAGCCACCAAGTGTCCTGAGACCTGGGCTGTGTGCCTCAGCCCTGCCCCCCCCACACAACCACACAAGCAACAGAGCCAGCAAGCCTCCCTGGGTCCTGAGATGGGATATGTGGTCTCCCTTATCCCCACCCCACACAATAACATCTTAGAATGTGCTTATTAGCCACATTTATTTCTTTGGAGTGTGGGACTTATCTGCTGAGGTCTTCCATCAAATTTCTACTTGGAGTTTTCTAATTCACTTTTTTTAAGAGATCTTTTTGCATTAAGGATGTTAATCTTTGTGTGTTAGATCTGTTCCTTATTGATTGACTTTTAATGTTTAAAAAATTGACCAGTTGTACACAGATGGGGTTTGGGTCTTGTTTTACTATTTTGTTTTGTTTATAAATTCCAATTGTTAAATAGATCATCTGAAAGCAGGAGGAAAAAAGAAACTATCCAAAGCCCATTTATACTTC
>NW_007741658.1:13203-13539 GCF_000696425.1 Galeopterus variegatus | reverse complement strand
TTTTATATTTTGTGTTTAACAGAAAAATAAATATAACATTTTATTATTCTGTATACTATTTATGTGATCCAGTTCATTCTCATTATTTGCTGTACTTATGCTTTATAGAGTCACTGGAAACACTGCATTAGTGGATACTGAACCATGCTCCTATGGGGAAATACAGGACTAGGTTCCTGCAAGCCTGTGGTCCCATAGTTGTCAACAGATCAGTACCCAACCTTGGGTTATGTGTGTTTTTGTTTAAAGACACCTTATTGAACGTATATTGTTTGTTTATTAATGTTGAACTCACAGCCAACAGCACTATGACTCATGCCTGAATGAAGTTTAACA
>NW_007741658.1:10280-11209 GCF_000696425.1 Galeopterus variegatus | reverse complement strand
TTTTTTTTTCCTATAATATATTCTACACATAAGTGAGATTGTGCAGTATTTTTCTTTCTGTTAACTCAATTCTTTAACAAAGTCCAAGGTCACTATTTTTACTTCCCTCTCAACAGTACAGTCCTCAGAATGTCTTAACACTAATCTCAGCCACTTATATGTCATTCTTTTCCAGTGTTTTAGTTTCATTTTATGTTTTTTATAACTCCTAAAATATGTAATCATTAATGTTTTATGTATTTACTTTTTGGTTTAAGTTAAACCAATACCAGTTTGTTTTGTTTGCTGACTTGCTTTCTAAGATTTTTTGTTTGTTTTTTATTTGAAGTATACCCTCTACAAGATACTTTGGCATGAACTCTGGATTGTAAATTCTGTTTTTCTCTGTGTGGAAGGAAATATCTTTGTATTGTGCTTGTTTTTGAGAGATCGATTTGCTAATTAAAAAATTCTGGATTCTANTCTGTCTTTTATTTATTGCATTGTTGGGAAATCTATATATATTTCCAATATTAAAATATTATCAATTAAATTGCTGCAGACACTTTTCCCACTTTGGAGCTTATTTTTTCACTTTTCTTCTGCTGACCATCGATAAACAGATGTTCTTTATTTCTGTGTAGCAATATTTATCAACCTTTTCCTTGATGGTACATAATTTTGTTTTATTTCAGAAACCCTTCCTTACTACAGATTTATAAAGATCTTGTCCTTAATTTTTCTGTAAAAATTTTACATCTTTGCTTTCAAATTTAATATCAACCTATCTGGAATTGGCTTTTATCTATGATCTGTGATAAAAATCACATTTCATTTTTGTCATATAGATAATGCTGTTGCAGTTGTCTAGTACCATTTAATGAAGACATCTTTCATCTACTAATACGCAACGCCATCTCTATCATATAGAAATTTTCCATATTTGTTTG
>NW_007741658.1:8027-8758 GCF_000696425.1 Galeopterus variegatus | reverse complement strand
AAATCTTGCTAGTTGATTAAAGAAAAGTCAGCTAGAAACTGAGCTCATGACTAGCACTTTTAAAATTGTAAATCTTCTTTGTTAAAGCAGTTCTGGTATAAATGAAACTCATGGGTCCATTCCTATAGTTATTTAGGAAGTACCAACATGTTTATTCAGAGGGAATAGTCATAAATTAATATATTTAACCATTTAGAATTACAGTTTCCTGGTTAATCTATAAAATCTGTCAGTTTACTTTATGCTTGACGTATATTCTCACTNTGTATTTCCTCAACTCAGCCAGACTGCTTGGCTTATTTTGGTTTCCTCCCAAAGCCCATGATCTGGAAATTGTCTTCAGACAGAAATCAAGGAATATTGAAAGTCTCGACAGAAATCAAAAGTACTGTACTCTCAGTTGTCTAGTATATGGAAACAGTTGTTTAATATAATTTATCCAGTTTTCTAGTTGATTACAGCAGGAGGGTAAGTTTGGTCCTTGTCAGTGAAGCTCGNCTTAACATTTTAGTCCCAACTCATATGTATTGTCTTTGTCTTGTCCTTATTGACTTATCTCGCAGTAGGGAAATGGGTGTTTCACTTAACTGTACTCATAACTCTCTTGTATTATAGCTCTGAAGTCAGACTGCATGAGTTTGAATCCTGTCTCTATTATATAGTATTACTGGTATGTTGGGCAAGTCCCTGAACTGTTAATCTCCTGATTATAAACGGGATCAATCACAGTG
>NW_007741658.1:5344-6356 GCF_000696425.1 Galeopterus variegatus | reverse complement strand
CAAACCTCAGCCAGTCACAGGTCAAGGCTCACCTCCTGGCCAGCCCCGTCCAATCAGTTACCGCCCCGTCCACTCTCTCTCCCGCTCCGGAGCACAGCACCCTATAAATGTACTCGCAGTCCTTGAATAAAGCGGAACTTCTCTGGCGAACTGTCAGCTCGGGTCCTGTCGCATTATCAGCTCGGGTCCGTGCGCCCTTTCAGAAGAGATTGTCACAACAGTACATTGATGGTGCCTTTATACAGCAGCATATTGGAAAATCATATGTCAATATTCCTAGGGACAGAATTGCACCCAACTTTTCAGGAATTTTTTTCTAGAATTGCTATAGAAAGGAAATTGAATTGTTCACTCTACATCAAGAACTGATATGTGTCTCTAATGCACTGTCTTTGATCTTTCATTTGACTGTATATGAAAACTAATTACAGTTTGAATACACAAATCATTCTAGCTTCAAAATAAACTAAAAGTAATGGATAAGAGAGTATTTAAAAATAATCTTTGTTATTCCAGTATAGCTTTGTGTTTCTAATATAGCTATTAATTTGGGAAGAGGGTCTATTTTTATGTTTTGTTCCTTTGGTAAGAATCAGTCTTCTGTCACATTGGATTAAACTGTTGAGGGTTTTGTTTGCTTGTTTTTTCAGACAAACTTGTTCACGCAGTGAAACTAGAGCTGTTTTGGTGAACATCAGANCCTTCTGCATTTTGATAAGATGTAGAAATATGTTTTATTTACCATGTAATGTAGAAACATATAAAAGAGCAGTTCGCTTATTCAGTTTAACATAATTATGTACTATATAACTTTAAGAATTTTTAGGATCTTCTGGTGCATAATTTCTAAAGACATTTATTTATTAAGTCCTTAATTATTGTTGGCACTATGCTAAATATTTGGTATATGTCAACAGGTCAACCTGTTTTCCTAAGGTCCTGTAGCTAATTTTAGTGGCAGAATCAGGAATAGAATACGAATCTCTGGCATCTCTTTCTAATGTGTGTCAAG
>NW_007741658.1:2569-3153 GCF_000696425.1 Galeopterus variegatus | reverse complement strand
TAGCAAATAAATGGGTACATTATAATCTGCCTGCCTTTCAGAACAGATCATGATCTGTTCAGTTGTGTTCTGGTAAGAACAGCACGATTGAAAACAGCTTAAAATTGTTAAGATAAGTGAGGAAGTTCACATGCCATTTCTGTTTAGATTATGGACATGGTTTTGTATCTCTGCGAGAATTATTTGTAACTAATTGTTGATGTTTAAATCCTGACACATTCTATGCAAATGTGAAATTAATGTTTTTCTGTTTTCAGGTTAATGTGATTGATTTAAAGAAATTATTTAGCATCTGAAATTTTTGATTGGTTATGTAATATATCTAATCTGTGTCAATACATCAGCTTAATGAAATATAATATTTTCAGTCATATATTTATGATCATAGATTTAAAATAAACTTCTGGTTGGAGTACATTGGAGTAAAAAATTAATTAAAAATTCTATTATTTAGATCATACTTTGCTTGAGATATTATAACTATTTACAATTTATCTCATATCCTTTCGTTTTCTTACATTTATAGCTAAAATTGACCAAGAGGCAGAGGAAAATTCACTGACAGAGACTCATAAATGGTAAGA
>NW_007741658.1:0-338 GCF_000696425.1 Galeopterus variegatus | reverse complement strand
GGGGAGGCAGTGGGAACCTAGCCCCATGGCCTTTTGAGTCTGAATCCTGCCTCTCACCTATGATAGTTTGATGACCTTGGAGCAATAGCATAACCCCAGGGATAAAAGTATCTACTTTGTAGGTGAGGATTAAATGAGATCATCCCTGGCAAGTTCTTAATACTTAGTAAGTGATCGATGCATTGTTAATTTCACATTATTATCATAATCCGAGATTGCAGAAAGGTTGGTGGTAGAAAATAGACACCAGAGGCAGCTTTCAGACTCAGGCCATGTATTAGTTTGTTTTGTGTTTCCCACTGTCTCCATTGAATCCAGTACCAAGAGCCTGGCATGGT
>NW_007741657.1:24277-24478 GCF_000696425.1 Galeopterus variegatus | reverse complement strand
GACCACCAGGCCCAGCAGAAGCCCCCGCCGCTCTGCGGCCTCAACCTGGGCGTCCCTCCCAGCCCGGCCCGGGCTCTGGAGCAAGGCGGGCGACACCCTGCACTCCGTGGGGCCTGTAACTCACGCTGGCCGGCGGAGGACAGCCGGCCCAGGCCCCAGAGGATCAGCAGGAGCGACAGCATCGCGGGGCTGCGCTGCGGC
>NW_007741657.1:10310-24249 GCF_000696425.1 Galeopterus variegatus | reverse complement strand
ACATTTTGCTTATAACTCATCCGACGGACATTTGGTCTGCTAGAATGTGTTAGCTATTATGCATAATGCTGCTATGAACATGGGCCTATGAATACTTATTTGAGACTCTGCCTTCAATTCATTTGGGTGTATACCCAGAATATTAACGGGGTAAAAAAGCAGCCACTGTTAAAAAACAAAATTACAACAAATCTAATTTTATAGGTATAGGTTGGCCTTAAATGCATTTCTGTGATCAGGCAGCAGTCTACACCAACAGTGATTCGGAATCAGGAACCTCCCTACTGTTTTCCATAATGGTTGTGCTAATTTACAGTCCCACCAACAATGTAGAAGAGTTCTCCTCTCCCTGCATCCTCACCNATTTATGAAGACAGTACAGATTGTCCCCATACACCTAGAGTTTCTTCTGTTATTGACATCTTACACAGCCTTAGCAATATTCATTTAAAATCATTCATGTCTTTTCTTGGTTTGATTGCTCATTTCTTTTTAATAATGAATAATATTTGTTTGTATATTTACGCCCTTTTTATTTACACATTTGCTTATTGAAGGATATCCTGGTTGCTTCCAGCTTTGGGCGATTATGAATAAAAATCCTGTAAGCATCTCTGTGCAGGTTTTTTTTGTGTGTAGAAGTTTTCAAATCAGTTGGGTAAATACTTAACACATGTGATTCATGGATACCATAATAAGACTTGTTTAACCTAGTAAGAAAATGCCAACATGTCTTCCAAGTGGCTGTAACACTTTGCGTTCCCAGCATCAATGCATGAGAATTCCTACTGTTCTGCATCATTGTCAGTAATTGGTGGTGTCAGCTTTTTGGATTTTCACCATTCCAATAGGTGTATAACTGCTAAGTTATTGTTGATTTAACTTTCAATTAGCTATTGACAAACTATGTTGAGCTGCTTTTCATATTTTCATTTGACATCTGTTTATCATCTTTGATGAATTGTCCATTCAGATCTTTTCTCCATTTTAAAAATTTCTAGTGTTTTTTAAAATTTTTATTATTTATTATTAGCATAATCATTTTTCTTTATGCCCTTTACATAATCTATCGCTCCCCAAACACCCTCTCTCCCTCGCTCTATTCTTTAGTGTCCTTAGGTTTGTTCCCTCCTTCTGAAAGTTCAATGCATTGTTGTGGTCTTTCTTTCCTTCTTTCCTTCCTTCGTTTCTTCCTAGCATTGAGTTATGAGTGAGAACATGTGGTATTTCTCTTTCCTGTTTGACTTATTTCACTTATAATTTTCTCCAGACTCATCCATGTTGCTGCAAGTGGCAGAATTTCATTCTTTTTTATGGCTGAGTAGTATTCCATGGTGTAGATATACCTTCATTGGACTCTTAGGTCGGTTCCATGTCTTGGCCACTGTAAACAGAGCTGCAATGAGCGTGGGGGTGCAGTGTCCCTTCAACATGATGATTTCCATTCCTTTGGGTATATACCCAGAAGTGGGATGGCTGGATCATATGGTAGCTCTACCTGTATTTATTTGAGGAACCTCCCTACTGTTTTCCATAATGGCTGTGCTAATTTACAGTCCCAGCAACAATGTAGAAGAGGTCTCCTCACCCATTCTCAGTCTTTTTAATAATGTCCAGTCTAACTGGGGTGAGACGATATCTCAATGTAGTTTTAATTTGCATTTCTCCAATGACTAGTGATGCTGAGCATTTTTTCATGTACCTGTTAACCATTTGTATGTCTTCCTTTGAAAAATGTCTATTTGTCTCCTTTGCCCATTTTTTAATTGCATTATTTGCTTTCTTACTGTATAGTTGCTCAAGTTCTTTGTATATTCTGGATATTAACCCCTTGTCAGATGTATAGTTTGCAAATACTTCCTCCCATTCCATAGGTTGTCTTTTCACTCTGTTGGTTGCTTCCTTTGCTGTGAAGAAGCTTTTCAGTTTGATATAGTCCCATTTGTATATTTTTTCCTTTTGTTGCTTGTGCTTCTGGCATCTTATTCATTAAGTCTTTGCCCAGTCCTTCTTCGTGCAGTGTTTCCCCTATGTTTTCCTTTAGTAATTTTATGGTTTGGGGACTTATATTTACATCTTTAATCCATTTTGAGTTGACTATTTTATGGATACAAGCCCTTTAGTAGATATGTGTTTTGTTAATATTTTCTACCAATCTGTGACTTATTGTTTTATTCTCTTAATAGTGACTTTCACAAAGCAGAAGTTTTTTATTTTAACAAAGTTCAACCTATCATTTTCTTTTCTTTTATGGATCATGCTTTAAGTGTTCTGTTCATTACCAAACCCAAGGTCATGTATGTTTTCTGTTATGTATTCTTCAAGAAGCATTATAGTTTTGACTTTTATATTTAGGTCTATGATCTGCTTTGAGAAAGTTTTGTGAAAATTGAAAGGTCTATGTCTAAATCATTGTTATTTTGTAACAGGACATCAAATTGTTACAGCACCATTTGTTGAAAATACTATTTCTTTCTCCGTTAAGTTGACATTACTCCTTTGTCAGAGATCAGTTGATTATATTTGTGTTGGTCCATTTCTGGACTCTATTCTGTTCCATATTCTGACCTATGTGTTTATTCTTTTTGCCCATACGATGGTACCTTGAATACTGTAGCTATACAGTAAGGCCTCTAATGTGTTACTGAGTCCTGTGGCTTTTTCTTCTTCGGTATTGTGTTGACTATGCTACATTTTTTACTTTTTTATATGAAGTTTGGAATCAAAAATATCTTTTAAAAAATAGCTTTCAAGATAATGAGAAAACAAGCCACAGACTGGAAGAAAATATTTACAAGTTTTTCTAATAAAGGTCTGTGACAAAGAACTCTTTAAACTCAACAAAAAGAAAATGAAGACAATGGGCAAAAGATCTGAGCAGACACATTACCAAAGAAGACATACAGATGGAAAAGAAGCCCATGAAAATATGCTCAAAAACATGTCATTAGGAAACTGCAAATTAAATCAACAAGATACCCCCAGCTTGAAATCTATTAGAATGGCCAAAATTTAAAACGCTAACACCAAAGGCTGGTTGGAATATGAAGTAACAGAAACTCCCATTCATTGCTGAGGGAATAAAACATGGTACAACTATTTTGGAAGATAATTTGGCAGGCAGTTTCTTTCAAAACTAAACAGATTCTTACCATATGATCCAGCAGTTGCTCTTCTTTGTATTTACACAAATAAGTTTAAAACTTATGTCCACACCAAAGCTTGTACACGGGTGTTTATAGTAGTTTTATTTGTAATTGCCAAAACTTGGAAGTCATGAAGGTGTTTTTCAGGTGCTGAATGGATAAATAAATATATATCCAGACCATGGAATAGTATTTAGTACTAAAAGAAAATAAGCTATCAAGTCTTGAAGGAACTATAAATGCATATTACTAAGTGAAAGTAGCCAATCTGAAAAGGCTACATACTGTACGATACCAACTAAATGACATGCTGGCAAAGGCTAAACTATAGAGTCAGTAAAAGAATCAGTGTTTGCCAGGGTTTAGTGGGGAGAAAGGACAAATAGGCAGAGTACAGAGACTTTTTTAGGACAGTGAAACTATTCTGTATCATGCAATACTGATAGATAGAGGTATTACACATTCGTCCAAACCATAGAATATAAAACCCCAAAAGTGAAACTTAACTTAAAGTATGGGTGATAGTGATGCATCAATATAGGTTCATCTATTGTAACAAATGTATCACGCTGGTGCAATAGTGGGGGTGGATGTGTGTGTGTATGGGGACAGGGAGTATAGGGGAACTCTGTAATTTCCACTCTTTTTCTGTGAATCTAAAATTGTTCTAAAAAAATAAAGTCTATATAAAAAGGTTGTGCTGGGATTTTGATTTGCATTACATTGAATCTATAGAAGAAATTGGGAAGAATTGGCATCTGAACAATATTGAGGCTTCCTATCTATGTACACAAAATAGCTCTTTATTTATTTTGGTTTTCAGAGTTCTCCACATACAGATCCTACATATTTTACATCCAAGCACTTGATTTTTGGTGATATTTTAAATGGATTTGTTTCTTAAAATCAAATTCTAATTGTTCTTTGAAAGTATATAGGAAAACCGTTAACATTTCTGTATCATTCCTGTGTGCTGTGTTTCCTTGTATCTTCACTTACTAGTGTCGGGAATTTTCTTTTGATTTCATTGGGATCTTCTACATACACAATATTGTCATCTGTGAACAAGGACAATGTGTTAGTCAGGGTTCTCTAGAAAACTGGAACCAATATGGACAGAGACAGAGAGAGAGACAGACTTACTATCAGGAATTGGCTCACATGATTACAGAGGCTGAGAAGTCCAAACCCAGGAGGGCTTGTAGAATAGTTTTAGTCTGAGTCTGAGTAGCCTAGGTAATGGTTCCTGTCCACGTCCAAGTTTGAAGGCAGAAGAAGACCATTGTATCTGCTCAAAGACAATCAGGCAGAGAAAAAGAACTTTTCTTTACTCAAACTTTTCTTCTATTCAGGCCTTCAATGGATGGGCTGAGGCCCACCCACATTAGGGAGGGTGACAGGCACTTAGCATCATAGTTGTGACAGGAAAGCTAGAGTATCTATCAGTGACAGAAATGTCTTGATTCCAGACCTGTGGGGCAAGACTCTTATGAAGTATTTTCTACTGGAGACCAAGTCTTTTCTATGGAGAATGTTCTGGGTGTGTTTAGCAATTCCCCCTACTACAGCCAGGAAGGGATCTTTCTCAGAACTATCTGTGAGAACCTTCTGGGTTTTCTGGAGGCTAAACACAAGACAGAGTGGGTTCCTTTCCCCTAAGAGTGCGCCCCCACAGGAGTTTCTCAGTCTAGTGGTAGTCTTCACTCAGCCACCAGCAATTTGTCTTAGTTCACATTTAAATGTTCCTACTACTACACGGTGCAGTGGCTTCTGCTCCAGGTAAGGAGGTCTAAACTGTAACCATTTATTTATTTAAATAAATTTCCTCTTTTTACTTTAAAATTTTTCAAAAATAATCCCCTACTTAGCAAAAGGTTTAAAATTTACAGGACTGATCTTGATGTACAGTTCTTATGGTCTCATACCCCTACATAGAATCTTCTAAGCTTCTCATTAACTACAGAAAAATGTCCAAACAATTTCCAACATTGTTTTTCACTCTGTTTCACATCTCTGACTATCTGACTCAGCCGAATGTCCCATTACCAGCATCTAAATTTATCCACATTATTATCTCTTGCTTGGTAGGTCCATTCTTAACCTTTGCTACTGTCCCTGACTCTAAATTATACCTAACGTTTTATAAGCAACCTCATGCTGATTGTTCCATAAAGGCTTTCCAGATACCTCAGAGGAAACTCTACACCTTTTTTTTTCTCAATGCCCATGACATTTTATTTATCACATTTTGATGAATGGCTCCTTTTCTAACAAACCTTATGCGTATTTGTCTCATGGATTTTTGTTTCTTTTTAAAAATTTTTTAAAAATTAATTTATTTTTGATTAGGCATGTTTATGGGGTACAATATTGACTATTAGTATTTTTGTATACTATATGGTGGTCAAATCAATATCATTAGCATGTTCATCATTACAATCATAATCATTCTTTGTGTTCCTTACCCAATTACTCCCCAAGTTCCCTCCCCCATCCTCTTTCCCACGTTTAGTAACAATAGGTCTCTTCTCTCCTCCTTAAAGTTCAACATATGATTGTGGTCTTACTTACTTTCTTTCTTTCTTTAATTAGCTCCCACTTATGAGTGAGGACATGGGGTATTTCTCTTTCTGTGCCTGGCTTATTTCACTTAACATAATATTCTTCAAGCTCAGCCATGTTGCTGTAAATGGCAAAATTTCATTCTTCTTCATGGCTGAGTAGTATTCCATTGTGTATATATACCACATTCTCTTTATCCAGTCACCCATCAATGGATGTTTAAGTTGGTTCCATATCTTTGCTATTGTAAATATGTCTCTGATGAACATGGAAGGGTAGGTATCCCCTTGCCAAGATGATTGGCAAAGTTGGATTGCTGGTTCATATGATAGGTCTATCTGTAGTTGTTTGAGAAAGATCCATACTGTTTTCTATAATGGCTGTACTAATTTTCAGTTCCACTAACAGTGCAGAAGTGTTTGCTTTTCTCCACATCCTTTCCAGCATTTGTTGTTTTGTCTTTTTAATTATGGTCAGCCCAACTAGGGTGAGATGATATTTCCATGTGGTTTTGATTTGCTTTTCCCTGATGATTAGTGAGTTGAGCATTTTTTTCATGTACCTGTTGGCCATTTGTATGTCTTCCTTTGAGAGATGTCTATTCAGCTCCTTTGCTCATTTTCGTTTTGTAATGGGATTATTGGTTTTTACAGTGAAATTGTTTGAGTTTCTTGTACATTCTACATATTAATCCCTTGTTGGATCTATAGTTTGCAAATATTTTCTCCCAATCTTTAGGTTGTCTTTTCTCTCTGTCAATTGTTTCCTTTGCTTACAGACACTTTTTAGTTTGATATAATCCCATTTGTTTATTTTTTTCTTCTGTTGCTTGTTTTTTTGGGGCCTTATTAACAAAGTCTTTCATCCTGAAGTGTTTTTCCTATGTTTTTTTCTGGGAGTTTTATAGTTTCAGGTCATATATTTAAGTCTTAAATCCATTTCGAGTTGATTTTGGCATATGGTAAGAGGTATGTGTCTAGTTTCCTTCCTCTACACGTGGATATCCAGTTTTCCCAGCACCACTAACTGAAGAGGCTGTCCTTTCCCCAGTGTATTTTCTTGATGCCTTTGTTGAAGATCAATTGGCTGTAAGTATGTGGGTTGATTTCTGGGTTCTCTATTCTGTTCCATTTGTCCATGTGTCTGTTTTTACGTCAGTACCATGCTATTTTGTTGCTATAGCTGTTTAGTACAGTTTGAAGTCAGAGAGTGTTATGGCTCTGGTTTCATTTATTTTTTGCTCAGGATTGTTTTAACTTTTCAGGGTCTTTTGTTTTTCCGTATAAATTTTAGGATTGTTTTTTTCTATTTCAATGAAGAATGTCATTGGTATTTTCATAGGGATTGCATTGAATCTGTAGATCACTTTGGGTAGTATGGACATTTTCACAATATTAATTCTTCTAATCCATGAACAAGGAATGTCTTTCCATCTTTTTGTGTCCTCTTTAATTTCTTTCAGCAGAGTGTTGTCATTCCCATCATAGACTTTCACCTCTTTCGTTAAATTTATTCATAGATATTTTATTCTTTAGTTAGCTATCGCAAATGGGCTTGCTTTCTTGATTTCTTTTCCATCTTATTCACCATCATTGTATAAGAACACTACTCAGTTTTGTGTATTGATTTTGTATCCTGCAGCTTTACTGAATTGGTTTATGAGCTCTGGGAGTTTGGGGGTAGATGTTTTGGGTTTTTCTACATATAAGATCATTTCATCTGCAAACAGTGACAATTTGACAATTTGTGTTTTCCAGTTTGGATGCCCTTTATTTCTTTTTCTTTCCTGGTTACTCTGGCTAATATTTCCAATACTGTGTTGAACAGGAGGGGTGCAAATGTGCATCCTTGTCAAGTTCTTAAAGGAAAAGCTTTCTATTTTTCCCCATTCAGGATGATGTTGGTGATGGGTTTGTCAAATATGTGTTTTATTGTGTTGACATATTTTCCTTTTATACTTAATTTGATGAGGGTCTTTATCATGAAGGGATACTTAATTTTATCAAATGCTTTTCATCTATTGAGATAATCATATGGTTTTTGCCCTTTTATTGGTGTTGAAATGAATGAAAACACAAGTACAACTTACCAAAATCTGTGATAAAAGTACTTACCAAGTATCACCAAATCTATGATAAAAATACTTACCAATAAAAGTACTTACCAAGTATCACCAAATCTATGATAAAAATACTTACCAATCTATCATAAAAGTATGCAAAAGCAGTACTAAGAGGGAAGTTTATTGCAATAAGTGCTAACATCAAAAAAATAGAAATACTTTAAGTAAACAACCTAATGTTAAATCTCAAAGAACTAGAAAAACAAGAATAGTCTAATCCCAGAAGTAGTAGACAGAAAAAAACAATTAACACCAGCTTAGAACTAAACAAAATAGAGACCAAAAGAATGATACAAAAATCAACAAAACAAAAACTCGGTTTTTTGGGGGGAAAGATAAACAAAATACACAAGTCATTGGCCACACCAACTAAAAAAAAGAACCAAATAACAAAAATCAGAAATGAAAAAGGAACCATTACAACTTATACCACAGAAATACAAAGAATTTTTACAGACTATTTTTAACAAATATATGCCAATAAATTTGAAAACCTGCACAAAATGGATAAATGTCTACACATATAGACTACTGTGACTGAACCAAGAAGAAATACGAAACATGAACAGACCAATAACAAGCAACCAGATTGTCACAGTAATCAGCAGTCTCCCAACAAAGAAAAACCCAGGAAGACATGGCTTCAGTGTTGAATTCTCCCAAATATTTAAAGAGGAATTAACACCAACCCTTTACAAACTATTCCAAAACAATTGAAACAGAGGCCATTCTCCCAAATTCATTCTATGAGGCCAGCATCAACCGTATACTCAAATCAGACAAGACACAACAAAAAAGGAAAACTACAAGCCAAGATACCCAATGAACATAGATGCAAAAATCCTCAACAAGATATTGGCAAACAGAATAAAACGGTACATCAAAAGGTTATGCACCATGATCTAGTGGGATGCATCCCAGGGATGCAAGGATGGTTCAACATATGCATATCTTATTTATTATTTGTTTTACTAGAATTTATGCTCCTAGAAGAGAAGGATCAGTGTCTAATTCATCTTTATAATTTCCAAATCACCAAGTACAGTGAGTCCTTCACATAGAATACCTATAATAATTATATTCTGAATAAATAAAAACATAATAGTAGCTTTTGATTCTTTCTAGAGATTTTTCCCATTTATTTTTATTCTACTATCTACCGTTAATATATAAAATTATAATTGTGAATCAAGGCTTAACGTATTTAAGCCAAGACAAATTGCAACACTTGAATATTTTCTTTTTTGTCAGTAAACAATTTTATGATTTTTAATTTGTTTTTGCTTATGTACTTTAAAGATACTTCAAATTAAATATAACAGATTTAACATAGCATATATATATCTCCTGATTTCCTACTAAAGTGATGTATAGGCACAAAAATATAAACATACAAGGACGAATAAAATGTAGACCACAGCAGGAAAGGTATATCAACAGAATTTTTGTTGTCGGAAATTAGATGTATACATGATAACTGACTCAGCATATCAGAGATAAATAGAACTTCAATCCTGCACAGGTTGGAGTTAAGGAAAAGCAAGCATACTTGACGGACAGTGCTCTGTAAAGACTCAGAAACTGGTGGCACATACAAGAACATATGCTTTATGCTTATCTTACACATTTACATAATAAATGCAATGCTTCTCTTAATCAGAATTTCTCCATTTCACTGCCCTCTGAAGCCACCAGGTGCACAAACAGTAGTCAGTTAAAGACTGTTATATTTTTCTAATTTCCTTTTGTATTTAGCATTGTATTTTAGCATTTATATTTTTTGTATTTGGCATTTTATGTATTTCAGTTCAAATGATGTCAGTCAGTACCTGTAATTTTTTCTTTCCTCTGCTTAAATTTTCTCCTGCTGAATGATTAATGTATTACTTCATGCATACTATGTTCAAAAGTACTTAGTTTAAGAACTTTTCCGAACTGAAGTTCAATTTGAAATGTTAATTTCCATCTACACGACACTCAGTTCTGTACAGTTTGGTCTGAGCACTCACAATAAGTATAACCTAAAATCAACTTACCTTTTGTCTTATGTGTTCAGAAGTTATTTAATTCCACGTGTTATGTGAATCTGTACTTGTTCTACTGAAATGTAAGTCTATCCTTTACAAAAGTAGCGAATGCCAAACGCCCACTCTCAACTTACTTCTTATAAAACACTTTATAGCCGTCAATAAATAATGCAACCCAAGGTGGTCTCTTATCTCATTCATGTCAAATGCCATTTAACTGAAGCGGTTCCTGTTAGATCTCTATTTCTCTGGCTGACTGACCTCTTTTATCCAGCTACTTCTATTTAGAAGCTGCCAACCTTCTCCTCTCTATTACTAGAAATGATTATTTCATTGCTTGCTCAGCTCAGTGATGAAAAAAATATCAAAGGCTATTCCTTCGTCCACTCTTTTTGCTTCTCTCAGTCTCTCTCTCTCTGTCTCTCTCTCTCACACACACACAGTCTCATTCTCTCTCAGAAAATTATTTCTCAAATTTATTAAAGTGAATGTAGAGTCAACCTCCCAAATTCTATCCATTCTGCATTAATAGTGTGCAGAAATAATTAGGATATAAAATATAAACTCACAAGAAATAAATGTTCTTCTAATAAAAAGATTGATATATTCTCAAAATAGTTTTAATGTTTTTATTTTATTGTATACTAATTATTTAAATATTGGTTAATTTATAAATTGATGATCCCACTTAAGTAATATATCATCAGTCAGATTATCTTATTACCAAATACAATTATTCAAAAACAAATAACCAATGGAATTTATCTCTAAAATACATTTCTGAGAGACAGAGTATGTTTCAACGTTATTCTAATCTTTCTAGTTTCTTACATTTTCATAATGAATTTCTGAGTTTTAATACTTAAACGTTCTAGTTTCTTACATTTTCATAATGAATTTCTGAGTTTTAATACTTAAACGTGTCATCATCACTGTCAAATTCCCATTCAGTTATAACGCCCCTCACATCTGAAATCCTCACACGGTGATGTTTCCTTACGTCTTTAATCCCCAGTCTTAACACTCTCATCAGTATTTTTTCCCTCACTGAAACTGGCTGTCAGTTGAGGACAACACTTTTGCCAAAGCCCTCTCCAGTGGTGGCTGTTTTCTCTCATATTCTTCCTATAAAGGCGTGAAGTGAGGTAGGTGTCCTGGCTTCTCAGCAATTGTCACAGGGCCTGATAATCACTTCTAAGCTTTTTCCTTCTCCCTTTCCTAAAATTTCATGGCTTTGAATCTACATCTTCAGGAATTACCCTTCCTCTAATTATACTCTTCTTTTGACTTCTTTGTCTTTCCTCTTAATGACCATTTCTTTAAAACTGCTATCATCGAAATCCTTGATAATTTCATTATCTACTGCAACGACTTTCAACCCTGGCTTTTCAGCTCCCTTCCTCCTCTTTTCGAATGGTTTGGTCCTCCGCATACCTCAGCCACCCCCATGATCATGCTTTACAATTGTCAATGACTGCTATTGTTTTATAATTAAAACATCTCACTCACCGGCCACCCTTCCTATCTCCCTGGTTTATTTCCTTCAGTAGCTAATACCAAAAATGCCTCCCACCCACCAGCACCCTCCATCCATCATTCTTATTCCCTTCTGTTCAGCCTACAATCTAAATTAAGCAAGAGTCTCATAAGTTGGATCATTGCTCAGTTGAAATAACCAATGTACAGGGTGTATCTAAGCTAAAACCAACACGTGTGGAGAGAGAAATTAGGCAGCTTTAGCGTGAGATCAGATCGAGGCCCCCGTCACAAGATGGATTACAGGTGGCATCTCTCCCTTCAGACGTTGTCTTAAATTATCTCGAAAAATAGCACAAGGACCAGTCCCCAGAAGACAAAATTCTGAAGTCTAAATATTCCAATACTTGGTTTTGCTTGTTTTACAAAGAGAAACATTGGAAACATAAAAAAAGTATATTCTATAAACCTAAAACTGCTCTAAAAACAAAGTTTATTTTTAAAAAAGGACATCAAGAAGAAAAAAGAAAACACACAGAGTAAATCATTCATTGTACAATGTGAAGAAACAGTAAAAACTACCATTGAGGAAAAAGAGAAAGAAAAACATAGTACGGCCCTATCAGAAAATAATATTCAGCATTACTGCATTCTCAGCATTCCTTTTCACCCCACCCTATGTCTTCCTTTCTAGTCTTACCAGCTAAATCCCATGATAAATTATTTTAATGCATTGTACCTACAACTACCTGATGCCTCACTCCTTCCAGAATATTTGCTTGGATAAATCACAACCCTATTTTAAGCCAAATCACCCCCTTCTTCCTTGAGGTCTGAACCCAGAAAGCTGCATGTAGCTGGAGAGAAGCAGTCTTGCCAGCTCTGTCGCAATTTGTGATCTCTCGTCTCAAGTAGAAGTTTAATGCCACCCAACATCCTTTTCCTAAGTCCATTCTGTCTCCTGAACTGAATTCCCAGAAAACTACCCCAAACTTCTTTCCTGGAACTGTAAATACATACCTCCTCTCCCAGCCTTCTCAGTTTATGGCCTCTTTTTCTCTTTCTCAGAGACGACAAACAAAAAGAAATAACAGGCATTCCACAAACTCCTGCCATTATATTTACACTCCTTTTTATGATAGATGGGGTCTCCATTAAAAAAAAAAGTCTTTTAAAAATCTTACTTTAAGGAACACACATATGTGGGGGGGATTCTTATCTCTCATCTATATGATTCTAGTCTCTAGTCCAGTGTCAGGCTGATAAATTAAAGATTCTTAATCAATGGAGGATCAGAGACAAAGAATAAAAAGATTATAAAAAAGTATTTGTCACAGAAAAAGTGTATATCACCATCATTTGTGTTCTATTTAATCACTTATCCCTAGTACAAATATCCATTGAATACCTATTATGTGTTAGGAAGTACTCAATGAATATTTGCTGGGTAAATGAATAAATACATTGATGGGCAGGAAGAAGAAGGAAACTCTACAATATAGCACAAAATTCCAGGAAACCTTTAATAACATAGTTAAATAATTCAAAAAAATTTCTTCTAACATGGAATTATAAATCATTAATGAATGTTCCCCCAAGTGACGATGAGTCTGTCAGTGCTATCAATGATACTATATAATTTATTATACTGGTTGAGAGATTTTATTTTTCATTTTTCCTCATTTAAAAAAATATAATCATCAAGAATATGCCAAATAACTATAATCACTATATTTCAGAATGGTATTATTTTATTAGATAATAAGCTAATGGCCACTTACAAGACCAAAAGTAATTAAATATAATTTAGTGTAAAGATAATTGTTATTTATTTTTCTGTTTCTCATATAAATTATATATTTCTAAGCATGATTATATAGAGCATGCACTTAGAATAATTCTTAAAAGGAGAAAAATTGTTTAATCCTAAAAAATGGTGAAAATGTCTTAACTGAAGTATACACAAAATGCAAACATACAAATAAAAGCATTAAGATGGACAACAAAACCTGCCGAGTCAGAAATGTATTTTCCAATTGTAACTTAATCCTGGAACGATTTTCATAATTTATACACCTGCAAAATTCACTTTTTTTCCCCATTAAAAGTTGAGATGAATGACTGGTCTTTAGTCAGAAAGTATTTGTATGTTATAGTCACGAGATCCAATTTCAGCCAAACATTATGAGGCACTTGCTGAGATGACGATTACAACTAGCCCCATCCGCCCTATTCACAGAACCATTTCCAAATACAGTATAAAAATACATGATTCTACATAAGGCCTGCTTAGACTTTTTAGATAACAATTTTTAAAATTTGAGACTAATTTCAAACCAGACAATAAAAATGAATATCTATCAAACCTTAATTCATCACAGTTGGAGAATATGTAACGTCATTATCACAGATGAGTTCCATAAAGACTAGTGCCAAAGCCAAAACCAGGTTGTAAATTTTTTAAATTATCCTGTTGTTAGGGTTGATTCCTGGATTCATAACAATGGATTTTTAAATATATTATCATGATCTTTAAAAGTAACTTTTAAGAAATTTTAGTTTGGTGAAACACTCAGAAGGAAAGATGCTAGCTAGCACCTTAAATC
>NW_007741657.1:7478-8700 GCF_000696425.1 Galeopterus variegatus | reverse complement strand
TCGTCTTTACACATGGATAAGCACATCCAAGGACATGGATAACTAGATTTTCCCCTCCTTTGTCAGGCTATTTCAGTATCAAGTGATTTGCCTGCTTGGTTACACTGATTTTGTATCTTAGAAGCAGGTAGGAAGAAACAGTGTGAAAAGGTCAGCATGTCAAGGAAAGAACTGCAAGTCTTAGACCAATGGTTATAGGAATGAAAAATACTCAGAGTCAATGACACTGACAAACTAAAGCTAGTTGAGCCTTTTCTATGCAATGTTAGTTCAGGTCACTGCACTTTAATTACTGACTTAGTTTTGTGGTACACTGCCAACTAGATTCTTATTTAATAACTTTAAATTTTTTCACATTTTTAATACTGTTATATAGTTGCACAATTTATATTAGTATACACTTGCATTTTGGCGGTTCCTATAAAATTTTTACTATCCACTATCTTTAAGATTTTACTCCCAATCAAATGTAGGGATGCATAAATAAAAGCCCACAGTTTTGGACAAGAATTTAATCATCCTAGCCATACAGCTTCAACACACCAGATGAGTAATTTGAAGGTATCCGTCAGGGTCTGAGCACATGACACATTCAGAGGATTCACTGATGAAGCTTTAACTAAGAAACTATTAAGAGAGTAGTTGGCAGGATTAAGAAAACAGCGAAGAGTAGGTTAAACACCAAGGTTCAAGCAGCAGCAATAAATTTTCTTACCCACCCTTAGGCCTAAAGTGTAAGAAAGGGGCAGGGCATGATGGTGCGAAAACCAAGTGGAAGTTGCATTTGTGGAAGNTAAACACCAAGGTTCAAGCAGCAGCAATAAATTTTATTACCCACCCTTAGGCCTAAGGTACAAGAAAGGGGCAGGGCATGATGGTGCTAAAACCAAGTGGAAATTGCATTTGTGGAAGAGCATCCACCCCACAGGAGCTATGGCCAAAGGCAGAGAATGTCTTTTTCTATGAAGAGAGAAAATTCATGCCTCAGTCTCTCTCTGCTATAAATGCNCATTTTCAGCAGTGACAGTGTAGCAGGGAGATAAAGTATGACATACAGGGCTTGGGAATGTATAGTTTCCAGTAAGTACCCAAGACTTTCATTTTCCTGAAAATACATAACCCTAGGAGTAATGGTGAACCAGGAAAAAAAAAAAAAAAAGTTCTTATAAGAACTGAAACTCAGCCTTGATATAGGTCAAACCCGCACCACATTAAGGTGATA
>NW_007741657.1:4684-6061 GCF_000696425.1 Galeopterus variegatus | reverse complement strand
AAAGAAGGAAGAAATTGATACTGCTGTACTAATTTTAAAATAATGGCTGAGATTTTTTTTTTAAGTGCTGAAATATATCATGCTATAGATTCAAGAATTATTATGGACATCATCCAGGGGAATAAAAACAAAATCCACCTAGGCACATTAAATTATAAGGTAAAGAGAAAACATTAAAAACTAAACCACAGTTCATAGGAAGCAGGAGAGTAGGAGATGTGTGTCCTCAAAGGGACGATGACAAAAATTAACAGTTCACTCTTCTCAGCTCAAATGATGAAAGTGAGAAGACAGAGTGGATGGAAGTGAATAACTGAAGTTAATGACTTTAAACATCTTCAATGTCCTGAAAGAAAATACCTGCTAAAACAAAACACTATATCCATGTACTTCAAATTAAAGATTAAAAATAAATATTTCCAACCAAACTAAAACCTACAGGATTGGTCAGCAGTAGGCTCACATTAGAAACAATTACTAAAAGTTATTCTTTGGGTAGGAGGAGTTAATCGCAGAGAAGAGCATTAAAATTCAATAAGCAATAAAGAGTAATGGAAAGAAAAAAATGTAGGTAATCTAAATAAATATTGTCTACATAAAGCAATAACAATAATATCTAATGAAATAAAAATATATGTATAGTAATTAAAATNTCCAATATTAATTTTAATCACCCCAAACTGGAAACATGTCAAATGTAGCCCTACACAAATTTGAAATTTCTGTTAAGATACAGAAAATTACAAAAGATGATAGCTTCTACTTTAAAAATAAGAACAAGTCAGGTAAATTACAAAAGCATGTGCATTTTTTAAATCCATCATAGAATTAAGGATCAAAGAAGCCTAAAGATACTAAATTCCAGATAGAGACAAATGCTTCCTAGGACAGAAATGACCCATGGCTGCCTTGAACCCTGGGACCATGGTGAATGCAAGAGAAAAACCTGCCATAAAAATACAGAAAGGAGAGATCAGCAGAACAAGCAACACAATTTAAACTGTCACCGGTGGGCTGGTAGGAGGGATTAGAATTCTGAAGAGTCCCATTTACAAAGTGTGTCCTTCCCTACTCACCGATTTGTCTCCGCAGGACCTTCACTGAGTACCCAGTGGCTGGGTGGAGAAGGCTGACTACTGGTTGCTATGTGAAAAGATCACCCTGAAGTGCACAAAGCAGAAAGCTGCAACAGCCTGGGTCAGACAGAGCAACCAAGGGAGAGAACCCCAACCCTTATAGTTCACAGGATCTTCATGCAGCATTTGGAGGCTAGAGCCTGCCTGAAGCCAGGGCCAACGCAGAAAGCAAACTGGAGATGCCCAGGGCTTTCAGCAAGTGCAAAAAAGCAGCCAACTGATTGATGTCTGGGGGCAGAGA
>NW_007741657.1:2406-2961 GCF_000696425.1 Galeopterus variegatus | reverse complement strand
AAAGCCTGAAGAGATTTCTGGAGCTGCCAATGCAAAACTTCAGGTAAGGTCTTGGTCTCACTCTATAAACAATTTGAAACCAGTGGAGAACTGAATCTGACCAAAATGCAACCAAGCCGAGACTCAGCACAAATATAAATTACAATGACTAGGCAGCAAGACAGAAAGAGAGTGGGTGAATGAGCACCTACCTCAGTTTCTACTATTCTTTCACATAAAATATTCCATAAGCAGTACAATGTGACCCACACGGCAGGATAATTAGACTTGCCTGGTCAGACCAACATTTTAGCTTTGATCTCCTGATTCGAAAGTTCTTTCAATATACAACACCCTCACTTGCTGGCCTTGTGGATTTTGCTAAGCAATAATGTATTGAATGTGATGTTTCTTCCTATGTAGATATAATTATAATTAATCCAAAAGATAAGCTGGCTAGATCCAGCAGCTAAAAGGGATTTTATCGCTTACATAACATAATGAGAATCATGCATCTCATTTAAAAGCTTTCTCACCAGAGGATTTCCGCAATCACTTATAAATCCAATGTAATTA
>NW_007741657.1:0-548 GCF_000696425.1 Galeopterus variegatus | reverse complement strand
CAAATACTCATCTCCAAAATAATTTCTGTTGAAGTCATTGAAGCCATCATAAGGAAGTCTACGTTATAATATAGCAACAAATACAAGTAACAAACACAAGTGAAGGTCCGAAGGCAGACATCAGTCCTAGGCTTATTCGATTGGTACATTCTGTAAATAACAACAAATTTGAATTGTTTAGATAGGGAATGTTAAGTCTATAATTTACCAGAATACTCACTAATCCTTATGGTCTTACATATTTAACAATTTTCATTACTTGGCAGATCCGTGAAGTCATATGGATTGTGAAAATTGTATGATCACAATCACTATTATCAACTAACCTTTCTNGTGCTATCAATGATACTATATAATTTATTATACTGGTTGAGAGATTTTATTTTTCATTTTTACTCATTTTAAAAAACATAATTATCAAGAATATGCCAAATAACTATAATCACTATATTTCAGAATGGTATTATTTTATTAGATAATAAGCTACTGGCCACTTACAAGACCAAAAGTAATTAAATATAATTTAGTGTAAAGATAATTGTTATTTA
>NW_007741656.1:22145-24482 GCF_000696425.1 Galeopterus variegatus | reverse complement strand
GAAAAAAAAAAAAAAAAAAAAAAAAAGAAAGAAAAGAAAAGAAAAGACGGCCAGTGTGTTCCCTTATCGCACAGCGCTGGTTGAGTGCTGAGGAAGTGCTAGGTATAGGGCGGGCTTATGAGGTAACACATCCAGTTCCAGGTGATCAGGCACTGGGTGCACTTTCTTCCAGCCTCCTGCACACCCGTATCGATCTTTCTCCAACGGGGACAATGCTCTCTCGTGGTTCTTCTTTGACACAATCTCTTCAAATTACTCTCCCCGATGAAACTGTGTGGAGCTCAGCAGCAGCAACAGTGAATTATACAGGGTAGATAATTAATTTTTAAATGGCTGAATGACTAAGTGAAGAGACATGTGTCCCGATGCCTGCACTGTGAACAGTTGTGTCCTGGGACATTTTGATAGCAACTGCAGAATGTCCCCTGCCTTTTTCCTCCCACAAGAAGCTTATGCACCTAGTGAGTCTCTGGATCCTGCCTTTAAGAACTGCCCACACTGCCTCTTGTCTGCAGGCTGCCTCCCCACGCCAGCCGCAGTTTGTCTTTAAGGGGCTGAGCTTGCAGTCAGTGGTGGGACTGTGCATCTGTGCTCTGTCTGTGCTGCTGCCCTGTCTTTTCAGCAGGGCACTCTCATGGCTCTCTGGGCCTGTGTGGGTTGGCACCTGACAGTCTGAGAGCCAAAGCCTGTGATGGTTTTCAGCCACAAAACCTCAGCAAGGCTGTCTTCTTGCCAGGGCGTGGCTGGTTTTCTGAGGCTGCCAGGTGCCCTTCCAGCAGCGTTCTTGTAAACCTAGGATGCAAGCAGAGGTCACACTGCCACCCACCCCCGTAGTCCCGTCTTGCCCATATAGCTTAAACTGCTGCTCAGTTTTCTGTTAAAACTCACAGACCACTGAAAGATTTTATGACATAATGATAGAAAATAATTCTATATGTTAAAAGCAGTGATAAAATCAACACTGGGAAAACATATTTGCCTCAAATATAACTGATATATAAATACATCTTCAAAATGAATAAGAGGATGACTAATCTAACAGAATATTGGGCAAAGGATATAAATAGCAAAAGAAAAATCACAATCACAAGAGAAAATATTCACTATTACTAGTAATCAAAGAAGTGTCAAAAGGCAATACCACATTTTGACTCGGAAACAC
Source organism: Galeopterus variegatus (assembly GCF_000696425.1). Lineage (NCBI taxonomy): Eukaryota > Metazoa > Chordata > Mammalia > Dermoptera > Cynocephalidae > Galeopterus > Galeopterus variegatus. The sequence goes on along the minus strand of NW_007741656.1, from coordinate 23,320 downwards.
GTGTCAAGCAATGTGCAGGCCAGGAGGCCAGTGGACAGCAAGGCGACCTGTTCACATGCCCTTCTCGCCCCCAGGGAAGGCCAGACCTCTTGAAAGACCTGTCCAAACTCCTTGTCTGTCTTTCCTGACCCCGATAACACAAGTCAATGCCCAGCACTCTGGCACTCTCCCCCACTCACAGACTCCACGCCAGCAAAGATGACCAGTGAGCTGCTTGTTGTTAAAGCAGGTGCAAACTTTTCTGTCATCACTTTACCTGATTTGCCAGGCACGCTGTGCACCCATAACCGACCCCATACCTTCACACCTTGGTGTGCTGGACTTGTGTGGCCTCACCCAGCCCTCCTCCTTTTCTGGTCACTCCTTTGGGAGCTCCTTTTCCTCTGGCCAAGTCTGTGGCCTCCCTGACCCTGTATCATCTCCTGGGCCATCTGGTCAACCTGTGTGGCAGACTGAGGCATGTGGGGCAGGAGGGCTTATCATTAGGCACCTCTTACAATGAAATAGTCCCTAAATCCTTGCTCAACATTTATTTAAGGTCAAAGCTTGCATAGCCCCCACAGAAAAGCCAAACCCCTACTGTTGCTTAGACAGTCTCCCCAGAGGCAGACTACTGACGATCTTGTTGGTCCTTGAGGGCCTCACATCCTCACCCCAACTGCCCCATCAGAATTTCCCTTTCTGATGAGAGTTTTCATGAATGTAATGGTTGTCTCCGTTGTTGGTGCTATGTGGCCCCCTTTTGAGGTTGGGGTCCCAGGTCACTCACTGCCTGCCTGCTCCTTGCTCCATCTCAGTGTGGATCAGGGACTCCTGACCCTGTTGTCTTCAATCTCAGAGATCCTCCAGCTCCAGACCTACAGATGTGGGAGCTCACTGTGCTTCCATTCACGTTTCCTCTTCAATTTGTTTAACTTCAAAATGAATCGCAACCCACCAGCGCCTGCTCCCTGCAGCCTCCAGCCCATTCCCGTGCCCTGCATCCTTCCTGCCCGCAGGCACCACCTGCCAACCAATCACAGGCATAACACAAACTCAGGGACCCTCTGCCTCCTCATTTATCTGCTTTCCCTGTATCCAGTCAGCGACTGGATCCTATTGCTTTTGCTCCCTAAGTAACCCAGGGAGTGTCCCTCTCCACCCTTGCGGTCATTTTCTTCTTTATTTTTTTTTTT
>NW_007741656.1:15456-18182 GCF_000696425.1 Galeopterus variegatus | reverse complement strand
GATGTCAACTCCTCCCATACAGGCTAAGGCTGACTTGGACATGCCCAGTGAGTTCTGCTGGCTGTGCTGTTCTGTTCAGTTCAGTGCTGGGACACCAGCCATTTGCCTCCTCTCTGACGCCAGCCTCTATCATCACTGACCCTAAAGCCATCAGTTATGCTTCCAGTGCTTGCCAGAGCTGCAGGCTGCAGTCACAGCTGGTACCTTTCAAGGTCTGCTCTGAGCTGGCTGATGCCTGCCGGGCTGAGGAGGCAACTCCTGTCGCAGCAGGAGCAATGGTGCCAGCCTTGATCACCCTCCTCTCCTTTAACGTCTCAGCTCTTTGCACCTGTCCTTCATGGTAGCCTGCTCTCCCCAGGTTTCCAACTGGAGTCCACAGGACCTGCCTGGTCTGCGGGACAATGCAAAGGCGAATACCTCGCCCTGGCCAGAATCACTCTGCCCCTCTCACACCTCCCTAGTGACTGCAACCGAATGTGTCCTGCTCGACTATCCCTTCCCTCCACATGTCTTCTTTTTCACAGTTGTCCTTGGTTCCTCATACAAATAGACACTTAGTAGTCCTACTCTGCTCCAGGGCTCTAGTCACATCCCAACATGTCTAAATCCTGAGGTGCTTCAGGCTGCGTCTTTGTACCTGTGATGGGTCAAAAATTCTGAATGTATGAGTGTCCCCAGCATCCCTCTTACCCTCACTGAGGATTCTGGCTTTGTCCAGTGAGGCTCAGCCTCTCCACCTGCCCTCTAAGGAGAGTTCTGCGTTTGCTAGCTTGGTTCTCAGGCTTCTGTGACACAGAATCAGGAGAAATGTGGAAAGAGAAGAGGAACCTTGGCTGGAAATGGGAAGAATTTACTGATGGTTGAGGAAAACAGAAACTAAGGAAGAGTTGCTGCAGGCCACTTGAGTGATTTTTCAGTTGTTTTGTTTGTTCTCATGGTGTGCTTCTTTTGGGGGGTAATCTATCTCACACGGGAGCGACTATGGAGAGGAATTTATCCCTTTCCCCCCCATAATTTATATTTCAAAGAAAGCATAATAATATAACATTTCTATGATGCTACTTGGATTTGGGGGCAACATATTAGAAACCGTGATGAAATAAATAGCCATCTTAAGAAGACCTCTAACACTTTTGTGTGTTAAACATCCTAGAAATGCTGCAGAATAGATGAACTGAACTGTGCCAGCTCTTGGAACCAGCGTATGAGACTTGACTGCAATCTTGCTTTTCTCATCAGCCAGGAGGATCTAGGTCATTAAGATATTGTAGAGAGCTTTCTAGTTCCCATGGGACTTCTTACTATAGTATAAGCTAATCAGGATTTTCAGAACAGCCTGGGAAGACATAGGATGTAGTATTAGCTCGACTTGGAGATTAAAATACTGAGGTTCAGGAAGCTGTTAAATAACTCTCTCAAGATCATGTGGCCAGAAGGAGCTGCTGATGATGATGGAAAAAATTGTCCAGAATCCAGATGAGCCCAATATCCCTGAAGCTCTGATGAGATTCGGTTGAATGACTCAAGTGCCTTTGATACTGTCAGAAGAGTGAGAGTGCTTATTCGTTGATTGGAAAAGGAGCTATTTAGGTTAATATAGATGTTCAGGTCTGAGAATGAAGGAAATCAGGTTGCTGTTAATTTAACGGCTTCATGCAGTGATATCATAATACTTTGGGCCCCCCATGTCCCATGCTGACAGCCCTGTCATCAAAATGACTTGAGAAAGTGTGTGAATCCCTGAGGTAACTTTGGATTTTGATAATGATTCATAGTGGTGGAGTGAGATGTCTGAACTTATCAGCCAGGCTGGAGGAGGAGGCTGAAAACTCTCAAGCCATTTGCAAAGTTGCTGATGATAGATTTTACTGCTGAACTGTCTCTGTACACCAAAGTCATTTGAGTCTATATTGACAAGAAGAGAAAAAATTGCCTCTAAAATTTCTCTAGTCTATTGATACAAAAACACATGTACAAAAAAATGCTGGTAAGTGTTGTGGCTGACATTTTATGACCACAACAGCATGGCAGTGGCATTCTCCACTTGCTTATTGGGTTTCATGTGTAAACCTGTGTGTAGCAAGGAAGCCCAGGTTTATATATTGAAACACATTGTCATCTCAAAATTATTTGGAAAAACTCCCCCATTATAGTCATTTTCACTATATTGATTCTTCCAATCCAGGAGCATGGGATGTCTTTCCATCTTCTTGTATCCTCTCTAATTTCTCTCATACTACCCAAAGTAATCTACAAATTCAATGCAATCCCCATCAAAATTCCTATGACTTTTCTCTCAGAAATGGAAAGAACTATACAGTCATTTATCTGGAATAACAAAAGACCGCGAATAGCCAAAGCAACGCTGAGCAAAAAAAATAAAGCTGGAGGTATTACTCTACCTGACTTTAAACTATACTACAAAGCTATAATAACCAAAACAGCATGGTACTGGTATAAAAACAGAGACTCTGATCAATGGAATAGAATAGAGCACCCAGAAATCAACCCACGCACTTACTGCCATTTGATCTTCGACAAAGGCATCAAGCCTATTCACTGGGGTCGGGACTCCCTCTTCAGCAAAGGGTGCTGGGATAACTGGATATCCATTTGCAGGAGATTGAAACTAGACCCATACCTCTCACCATGTACTAAAATCAACTCAAAATGGATCAAGGATTTAAATATACACCCCGAAACAATAAAACTTATTAAAGAAAACA
>NW_007741656.1:0-14815 GCF_000696425.1 Galeopterus variegatus | reverse complement strand
CAACAACAACAACAAAAAGAAACCGGGGGGAGGGGGGAGAGGAAGATTTAACAACCTCAACTTTTTTTTTTCTTTTTTTTTCTTTGAAGCTCTTACAACGAGAAAATGGAGGGGACACATCTGGGTGGGAGGGGGGAGAGGGAGGAGGGAGGGAGGTTTTGGTGATGGGACACAATAACTAACTACATTGTATATTGACAAAATAAAAAAGTAAATAAACATAAAAAAAAGAAAAAAAGAAAAAAAAGAAAACTCCCCCATTAGATAAATTAGCAGTCAAAGCCCTGGTTAAGATTCAGATATCTTTGGGCCGGCCCGGTGGCACACTGCTACAGTGCGCTGCTTGGGAGCGCAGTGGCGCTCCCGCCGAGGGTTCGGATCCCACATACAGACCGGTTCCCGCTCACTGGCTGAGCGAGATGCGGGTGCAACACCGAGGGTTGCGATCCCGTTGCTAGTCCCGGTCTGGTATGGGCGCGACACTGAGGGTTGTGATCCGTTGCCGGACACGAAAAAAGACAAAATAAAAGGAAAAAAAAAAAAGATTCAGATATCTTAGGTATGATTTACTTCTATACTAACTTGGAGATGTCATAAGAAACTATCTGCACTTCACTCAGTCTACCTGAAACCCAAACTCTTCTTCCTCTTTGGGGAGAGGAAAAAAGGGTCCACGGACTAAGAGTTATTTTGAGGATGGTGAAGGATGTGGCAATATGAATGGCAAGAGATGGTTATCTGCATACACCTGGAACATTGACTCTACTCTTTTTCTAGGTGACTGTGAGCCTACCTTAGTGAATTTCCAGGTAACCACGTGGATGACAGAAGCTCTAAACTGGTTACTCCACATCCTTTGTCTTTATTTGGGGATCTTCTACTCACCTTCTTAATGCTTTCCCACCCCAAAAACGATCCTTTCATGTTTCATCACTCTCAAGTTTTACAATTAACAACTCTTTACCTCAAATTTAGAATATTCCTTACAATACTCCTTAAATTGTTGTCTTTTATTTGTGGGAGAAGCGCACAAAATCACATGAATTCACAACCTTTTCTTCCTTTACCTTCTAATGAGGGCAGGACCCCAAAAGATTATTGTTTCACCAAAATCTCAAGATGATCTGAAGAAACTGGAGCATAGACTCAACATGTGGCATGAGAGAAGAGGATAAAGAAAGGCAAAGGAGGGGGCCGGCCCGGTGGCGCACTGGATAGTGTGCCGCTTGGGAAGCATGGCGGCGCTCCCGCCCGAGGGTTCGGATCCCACATACAGACCGGTTCCCGCTCACTGGCTGAGCGAGGCGCGGGAGCAACACCGAGGGTTGCGATCCCGTTGCCGGTCCCCAGTCCGGTACGGGGGCAACACTGAGGGTTGTGATCCATTGCCGGACACGGAAAAAGACAAAAGACAAAAAGGAAAAAAAAAAAAGAAAAGCAAAGGAGGAAAGGGAGGGGGAGAGACAAGACGTGATATGGGAGCAATGATTTGGGGAAAGAGAAAAATATTCAAAGGGGATTTTTAGAAACTGTTGCTGTGTGATGAGAAATGCAGCTTCTGCCTTTGTCTTCTGGTCCACCCTTCAGAAACCTGTAATAACAATCTTCTGTGGCTTCTTTGTGTGTGCATGTGTGTGTGTGTGTTTTGATGCAACAATGCGCTGAGACTGACTTTAAGGTAAAAACAAAGCAGCCTGAATACACTCAAATTATATACTGTTGCAGAATTTTTAAATAACTTTTCGTGTGTGCATGTCTTGCCTCTTTCTCTAAATTACTTATTTCTTGAAGATAATAATTTGAGGCCATAAAGTCATTCTTGTATCTAGCATATTTTCTATCACCATGTCTTAGGTGTGATAAATACTCATTAAAAATTTTTTCCTTGACTGACAGGAAAAGCATATTTGTCAAGAATGATTATAATTTGGCATAGTAGGAGCCAATATTTTACAATATAACAGAAACAAAACCTTCAGCAAAAGGACACATGTTTGTTGGAGTTCTTTAAAAAAGATACTCTAATGGCAAGACATAAATGCATCCATGTTAACACTGGAGGAAAAAGTTTAGTACTTAGTGTTACGCTAAGAGCATTGCCAATGCCTGTCAGCCAGTGAGTGCAACTAGTGTCACCACTTCCCAGTCTACTTGTGCACAGTGAGCAGAGCAGTTCGTGAGATGACCCTGCTTTAGGCTGGGGAAGGTTGTCTTAAGGGCAATTAACTGTGGACTAACAGGATTCTGAGCAATGGCATATTGGTAAACCTTCAACAACTGGCTTTTCAGGAAAAAAAAATTCCCTGGTCTATAGTGTTTGCCAGTTTCTGTGGTGTAAATTCTTTGTGGCTGATTTCAAGCTACCAGTGTAACTTCACTGATTGTGGAATTGGATAGAGATGTCCCAAACCAGCAATTCTGAGCCACTACAAGTGAGCTCCATTACACCACTGATTCTAAGGTTGTCCTTTTGTGGATATCCAAACAGGAAGTATGCAAGCTGCATAAGAAAGTGGTTTCATGCATGCGTGCCTGTGTGTATATGTGTTTTTCGGGAACATGAGGCTGAGACCTAGAAAAGTGACATGAGGCACCAAGAATTATTTTAAAAGCATTACAGAAAGATTTTTAAAAATATCACAAATATATGGCCAGTCCACCAGCTACTGAAATATATCCACTTTCACTATTATATTTGCAAAGGCTTCTCAAATTTCATTAGCCCACCAGGCTAACATGAGTGTGCATGAAGAGCCAGAACACCAGAACTATGGACTGTTATGACCTTAGAAGTCATTCCAGCAACTCCTCTGAAGCATGAAATTTTATTCAGATAAGCATAGAATCAGGAGTGTGCCAGCATCTGAACTTAGGTCAGTCATCCGATGATTTCACCTCTGCTTTACCCAAATCCTTTTGCATCTGATACTCCATTAGAACTTTTTTCTGTGCCTTGTATCCCCCGGGCCCTAACTAAGATGTGCTGACATGCACAGGTCTTGTGACCCACAATACTGGGAACAAGCTTAAAACAATTGCGAGCTTGTTGCAAGTCAACTTACTTTGTCTTTAAGCAATCTCTGCTGGTATGTTGTCGGTTCTCCCACTGCCGGAGACCGACAAAGCCGGGCTGGAAGAGACCCCGGACCAGCTGGCGGCAACCTCTTATGGGGCTGAGCGGGATGATGAGTGTCGCAGGCCCGATCCCCTCTGCGCTTCGGCCCCGGGGACAAAGAAAAAACACCGAGCCAGGAGAGCGGTCAAAGCCGGAACTCTGTTTACTGCAAGGGTGTTGGAGCTTATATAGAGGGAGAAAGCGGAAGTAGATAGAGAGAGCGGGAAGGGACGGCTGCCCAATCAGGGGAGGCCACGAGTTGGGGGGGTGGGTGATGGCAGAGCGGGAAAAAGTTGCTTAGTCACTGGGCCCCGGAAGAGAGAGCAATTGACTATGTGCATATCAGCGCTACTGAAATGGCGGCAGTGAACTTGTATTTGCAAAACGGCCGCGGCTTGGTTTATATTAGAAAATAGGAACTACACACAGGCAGACGCCTTATGATGTGCTTGCACCGGAATGTGGCCCAACAGTATGTGGATTGCAAGGGGTGCAAGTTTGTGTTTGCAGGTGACACCTCTGTTACCAAGGCCCTACCACGCTCTCCTCCCCCAGCCTAACCCCTGTCCCTACCACAGGGAGAAGAGACATGGACAGGAGCTCCCTAAGGATTCTTATTCATCCTGGTAAGGCTGACCTTTTCCAATTAATTAATGAAAATACCTTCTCTTAAAGGTTATAAGTACCTCAGCACTAGGACTCATGCACAATAATAATTCCCACAAAAGCCACAAAAAAAAAAAGCTTCCAGGTTTGAGTACGTAAGCTTAGTAAGAAAAGGTGCAGACCAAAAATAATGCTCTTTCCCTTTCAGACCAAAAAGGTCATGGACTGAGCTGGGTGAGGAGAGAATACTGTAGTTCACATGTTCATACTAATTCGTGCTTCCAATGGCCTCTTTTTCTCTGGCCCCAGAATGTCTGTCCTTGATCCAGAGCTTGTTGGGCTTTCAGAATTAAGTCTCAGAAGAAAGAGCCAGGTACCTGGAGCTTTGAATGAAGCATTAATGAGCATTAACAACAACACTGAGAGGTATGTCTTAGTCCTTTCCGACTGCTATAAGAAAATACCTTAAATTGGGTAGCCTATAAACAGCAGAAATTTATTTCTTGCAGTTCTGGAGGATGGAAAATTCAAGATCAAGGCACTGGCAGGTTCGGTGTCTGGTGAGGACCCATTTCCTGGTTCACAGACAGCTGTCTTTTTTTTTTTTTTCCTTTTTGTCTTTTTTACTGACCGGTAACGGGATCACAACCCTCGGTGTCGTGCCCGTACCAGGGACTGGCAATGGGATTGCAACCCTTGATGTTGCGCCCGCACCGCGCTCAGCCAGTGAGCGGGAACCGGTCTCCACATGGGATCCGAACCCTCAGCGGGAGCGCCACCACACTCCCAAGCAGCGCACTCTCCAGTGCGCCACTGGGCCGGCCCGACAGCTGTCTTTTTGCTGTAACCTCACATGGCAGAAGGGGCAGGCTAGCTGTCTGGGGTCTCTTTTATAAGGGCACTAGTTCTAATTATGAGGTCTCCACCTCCTGACCTTATCACCTCACCTCCTAATACCATCACCTTCAGGGTTAGGATTTCAATGTACGGATTCTGGAGGGACACAAACATTCAGACCTCTACAGTTCACACATCTTCACTGTACATCCCATTGAATGACATAAGAAATGTCAATCTTGTGTCAGAAAAAATGATCCTGAGTAACCTGCTGCCTCTGACACTGGAGCAAGAAGTTATTGTACAGAAGAGCTTGTTGCCCTCTTGGATTCTAACCACAAAATGTTAAGAATATACACACAAAAAAATTTCCTTAATAACAAATTTGGCTTTGTATTCCATTTATCTAACTGAACTTTTTTGACAATATTTATTTTTTTCAGCCAAAATGAACCACGTCAGCCAAATTTTAACTCTGCATATAAAACAGAACTTCCTTGTAAGTTTGGCCTCTAAAACTTCAAGGAAGTGCTAAGATTTAATAAAAATTTATTGAATAAAAACAAAGCCTATGAACATAGTTTTATAACTACGAATCATGGCTTTCTTTCAGCCCTAATTTCTGTATCAAAAAGTTCACAATTGCTATAGCTTCTTATCTGATTATGTATTTTGCTGCTGTTTTGTCCTGTTAATGCTTTTCCCCTTAAATTCTATCTTGCTTCATATCAATATTGCCACACCATCTATCTTCCAAATTATGGTTAGTAAATCTTTACCTGCTGTATCCTTTTATTTTTCTTTTTCTCTTTGTGTTTTGTGTGTCGTTTTTTAATCAATATATGGTTGGATTTTATTTTTTATTCCTTCTAATAGCCTTTGTCTTAAGCTAATGGGTAGGTGTAATTCATAATTGTAATTACTCTTCAAACCAATACCTACATTTCACATTGTTTTCTTTTATCATCCTTTTTATCTGCTTTTTCATTTCCTACTTCCTGTCTTCTGTTGAATTGATAGGATTTTCTGTATCCCCAACTTTTGTCTTCCAAGGAAAGTTTGGAAACTAGAGATTATGATTATTTTTTTAACTTTTTATTTGTAGATAATTGTAGATTTACATGCAATTGTAAGAAATAATACAAAGAGATTCTGTTAACACTTCACCTAATTCTCCCAATGGTAACATCTTTTATAACAACATCACAGCCAGGAAATTGACATTGATAAAATCCATTGATCTTAGATTTCATCAGTTTTCCATGCATTTATTTGTGTGTGTGTGTGTGTGTGTATTTTATTACATGTGTGATTCGTGTATTTTTATAATTACTCTGAAATATGTAACGTACACACCAAACTATAAATTTAGCATATTTAACTAACCAAAGTTGAGGTTTTCTTTCTTTGCTTTACGAAAATCATACTCTCTGGTTAGTTACTTGTATTTCATAATCTATTACTAATTACATTTATTAGCATATTTGATAGATTCCTGCATTTATTTCTTTTAATTTTATGTATTTCCTTCATTCTTGATGAGATACAATCTTTAACAGTGAAGGTCTGAGGTTGGTAAACTCTCTTTTTATTATATGTCTGACAATGTCTCTATTCTGTGTTCAATCTTGAATGATAGTTGAGGTGGGAATAAAATTCAAGGTTGAAAATTATTTTCATTAATATTTTTAAACTTTAATTCCACTGTTTTCTGGCACCTATTGTTGATGAGAAATCACTCTTGGTGCTATCCATTTGCCAATAATCTGTTTTTTCTCCCTGGTAGTTTCCATGATTTTCTGTTTATTTCTGTCATTTCACATTTTCACTCTGACATGTCAAGTCATAATTTATTTTAGTTTACCTTTGTTAGCATTTGATAGATACTTTTAATCTAAGGACACATATCTTTCTTAAAGTCTGGTAAGTTCTTAGCCATTATCTCTTCTAATATTGCTTTTTTGTCATTCCCTGTAGCCCCTCTTCTAAAACTTCAATGAACATTTATTGGGTCCTGTCATTCTCTCTAACATATACCTGAACTTCTCTTTCATATTTCACTCTGGTTTCTCTACACTGCATTCTAGGGTAATTCTTCAGCACTATCTTCCGGTTCGTTGATTCTCTCTTTGTGTCCAGCCTACTGTTTAAATTGTTTATTAAGTTTTTTAATTTTAATGACAGCAATATTTATTTTCAAAGTTTCAAATTGATTCTTCATCATATCCACATGACCTTGTTTTGTTTCTGCATGTTTTTATTTCACAACTATTTAATAAATATTATTCTTGTATATATCTGTTTGAGCATCCCGAACATACTTATACTAATGCATTTCTTAGACTGATGGAATATTTTAACTTCTAGACTTAATTCATGTTAATCATCTATTTTGTTTTCTTTCTACCATCAACTGTCTTTGTGAATTTTACAAACCAAAAAGCCTTTGAAACCAAGAGATTTGCAGGACCATTTTGAGGTGTTGATTGTTGCTTTGTGTTGCTTTGCCCCCCAAAGATTTATCACCCCACTTCCCCTGGGTGATGGAGATGCAAAGGATTACTCAAAGCCCATCTCTTCTGAGCAGTGAGAAGCACCAAAGTGGTTAACTTTCCCAGGACCCTCTAGTGAGAGGCATCCCTTCCTTGGGAAAATTAACCACGAATTAGGGTTCTCTTCCTGCATTTATTTTCCAGACCAGGAATTTACAGGAAGAGAACATAGGTGGGGTTATACTTTAACAATGTAGGCTGGTAACTTTCAGTGAAACAAGCCAGATGACATTCCAGTAAGGCTATCAACAAAAGCTTAATCTTAGCAAACATCCTTTCTCCTTCTAGTAGTTTTCCAGCAACTTAGATATCAATTAGTAACTAATCTGTCTTTGAGCCAGCAACCTTGCTGTGCCACAATTCTTATCTTGCAAGAGAGACTTTATAGCCTGAGGAAAATTCCCAGTCCTCTGCAAGGTCAATAATTGAAACTGCTAGGCTTTGGAAAACCAGGCCCTGTGAAATACATACACTTTATAGTATATTCCACAGTTGATTTAGTTGTTTCTTTTGATTTCTCCCTTCCTCTGTGCTCTAAACTCCCTGTATAGAGTCTCAGAGTTGCCATCCTTTATCCGCCTGACTCACAACCTCCTGTTTAGTAAGGTTGTCTCCATTTCAGTCTCCCTGTCCACAGGAGATTTCATGAGGCTCCCTGTTGCCCCACTGTGTCTGCATTCTCCCTTGGTCTACAACCATAAGCTGTAGCTCATGGGCAGCAGCTTTTCACAGCTTCCTCTCCTCAGGGATGGGTTAGCACCATGCAGCTCCAGACTTCAAGCACTGAGCTGATGCTGGCCCACCTCAGATGGAATGCTTTAGTCTACTTTACCCTGTAGGAGCCAGACTGTCCCTGCCTGTGCCTGCTTCCAGCCCAGAAAGCAGCAGGCCCACATCTCCAGTCTACCTGCTGTTTTGTATTGTTATCCTGTTTCTGGTCTACAGAGAGGTTTATATGGAATTTTAACCCAGCTGTGGTTATTTACTTATTTCTTTTACCATTTTATCAATTATTTCTATATCTTAAAGCACAAAGGGTATTTCTAAGTCTGAGTTTACTACATCATCCTACCCACTTACAACAATTAAAATTAGCTTTCATTAAACACTTACATGCTAGGCATGGTCCTAAGTCTGTTGATATCTTACCTCATTTAAACCTTAAAATAATTCTGTGATGTTATTCTGTATCTCCATTTCATATGAGAGGATATCCACATTCTAGAATATTTTTGTTTGTTTGGTTTGGTTTTTGGCAACTGGCCTGTTAAGGGATCCAAACCTTTGACCTTGGTGTTACAAGGTGGCAGTCTAACCAACTGAGCTAACCAGCCAGCCCAACTTTTCATAACCTTTTCTATGACAAGTATTCTGGCAAGTGGCAAAATGGGATGAGAATCCAGGTATGTCTGACTCCAAAGCCTAAGATCTTGTCCTTGACGTGGTATAGATAACGTCTCCTAATAATAACCTGTAATTACTTATTTATGGCCCTATAGAAGAACCTACAGGAGCAGGAACGGTTTGGGCTGGGATTCTGTATTACAGGTTTATAGTCAGAGTTCTTTCACTAGCTACCAGAATTACCTTGGGAAGTCATTGAAGCAAACTGGGTCTTTATTTTCTCTATAAAATGGGATTAGTATCAATTTTTCTTCCTGATTCCTTATAAAGGTCAAACAATAATGGATATAAAACATGTTCTTTTAAATATGCACTGTATATATTTATAACATTTTATATTGATTTCAAGCTCCTTCTCCTGTACTGAAAGCAAGACGTGTCATAAGTAAGGTTTATTTTTTTTTCCCTGTCTATATTGCCTTACACTTGCCCACGCTGGATCTCATTTGCTATTGCTCTACCCACTCATGAAGCCTCATGAGATCTTACTATGGTTTATCCCTGTCAGTTTGACATTTCATTTCCATTCCATCCTTAATTTCAGAGATCTCACTGTATACTCTCCGATCCAAATCACTTATAAAACTATTAAATAAACTCTTAACATTTTTCCATCTGAGAAGCAATCATTTCTTCCGCCTCTGGTTTCCTATTAAGCCAATTTTTTGTCTATATCAAAATAAATGCTACCCCCACTTCACTCCCTGAGTGGTGGTAAATGTCTTGACTATTCAACAACTTTTCATCAGTATTCCTGCCCATATCAAGGGGCAATATCATATAATAGAAGGATCAGATTATGGAGTCAACCCACCTGCTCTTGCATCTACTAGTGGCCTCACTAGGGCATAGTATTTAGCAGTTTTGAGCTTCAGTTTTTTCATCTACGAAGTGAAGATAACATATTAATCCTAAAAGAGGGATGCAATGATTTTATAAGATCAAGTATAACAAGTGCCACATAAGTAGCTGCCACATAGTAGGTTTCTGATAAATAAAAATTATGTTTAGAATCTGAAGCCCAAAAGCATTTATTTGCACCAAATGTCTAAAAAAACATGTCGACTATATTAACCATTCTCCACTGATGCAAATAACTTGCTTATTTTTTCATTTTTATTGCACTGTCAGGTTCAATAAAGCAGCGACATGCCCTAATTTTCAGTGTTGATAGATAGTGATGAGTCATTTCAAACACCAGCAAACATGTAGGCTTCATTTTCCAAGTAAGCAGTGGCCCCTTTTAAAGCTACTCCAATGTCTCTGCAAGGAAAGTATTGTAGGATGCTGAGTAATGATGGTGAATGTGATGAAGCCTGCAGAAGTGTCCATTCCAAGCTTGGGACCAATCGTGCTGTTCTTTACAAACCATGTGCAAGCTGTTTGTGTGACTCATTTGGTGGCTGGAATGTGCTGTCCAACCGAATGCAAATCTGTCCCCAAGAAATCACTGACCTACTCCACTCAGTCGTGGCAACTCATTTAAATGTGTTTCACATTTGTTTGCAATCATTTCTCATAACCTAAGTCTCTATGGGTACAAGGCAGAAAGAGTTTCAGCCTGAATAGAAATTTTAGGAATTCTCTGACCTGAGCTTTCCTAGTCTGAGTAAATGCAAGTGTGTGCGCGCGCATGCGTGCACCATCAACTACTCAGGGAAAGTGGAACTAACTGGGAGGAAGGGAAAGAGAGGAGAGCAGGAAGGGTAGGGGAGAGAAGCAGCAGAGAGTCTCATCACTGTCTCCCTTTACCTTCCTCTTAAAGAAATCTCCCCACCACTTCATACATGCTCCCTTGCTAACTGCATAACTCTCTTGTTGCACTGACAAGTTCCATAAAGCAGCAATATACCCTGATTTTTATTGTCAGTAGATAGTGATGAATCATTTCAAACTCCAGCCAACATGTAGTCTTCATTTACCACATACGCGGTGGTCCCTTTTAATGCTAACTTGCTGAGTACTTCCAGAAAACCGCATGGATTACTATTATTGTTGTACACCATAGGAAGTAGAATCAGTTCTTCCTAGAGGAAAGGAGATATAATTGCAGCCTGTTCTTTCATGACTGTCTATATTTGTTTGCTCAGTAGATTTCTCTCTTAAGTCCCTGAGTCATATCTTCCCAGAACACAAAACTTAAACCTTCTTTTCTTTTCATCAGGAGACTGACATTCTCATATAACATCTCATAATAATGTGTTCAAAGGGCACATATTAAATATTTGAAACATATATGAAATAAAGTCATTGAGAACTGGAGATATTACGAACTTCAAGCTAAGAAGCTGTCTTAATAAAGAATCACAATTCAGACTAAAACTCAGGATGAAGTCCCTTTCCCACTTCTCATACACCTGGGTTTCAATATTTTCAGATAATGCCCCAGGGAACAAACTTATATTAGTCCATTTGTGTTGCTTATACAAAATACCTGGAACTGGGTAATTTATAAGAAATCAAAAATTATTGCTTACAGTTTGGAAGATGAGTAATCCAAAATCCAGGGAACACATCTGTGAAGGCCTTCTTTTGTGGTGACTTCAGCGATACAGGAGTCACATTGTGAAAATGGCAGAGTAGAGAGAGAGAGAGAGAGAGAGAGAGACTTTCATGTGCTCTCCTTTTAAAGCCCTCAGAACCACCCCTGTGACCACCATTACTAATCCATTCATTAGGACTTGGTTCTCAGAATCCAGTCACCTCTTCCAGGCTCCACCTTTCAATTACCCTAATAGGATTTCCCACCCTCTTAACAGTCACAGTGGGGATCAAGCTTAATACATGAAACTTGGGGGACACATTCAATCCAAATCAAAACTTTAATTAGATTACTTTAAAACTGGTCCCCCACCCCCAACCACCAACTTAAATAAAAATGTGCTGTGTGTGGGCCGGCCCAGTGGAGCACTTGGTAGAGTCCGTGCTTAGGAGTGCGGTGGCGCTCCCGCCGAGGGTTCGGATCCCATATAGAGACCAGTCCGCTCACTGGTTGGACGCGGTGCGGGCGCAACACTGAGGGTTGCGATCTCATTGCCGGTCACGAGAAAAGACAAAAAGGAAAAAAAAATGTGCTGTGTGGAATAAATAGCATCAAATTTAAAATACAATGACTTCATACATGTTATAGCTGCCATTTATACCTCTTTGAGCTTGGATCATACCAAAAATTCCAGTAACTTCTTGAAAGACTTTTTCTCAAATGTTTGTGAAACCATTATCCTACTGCACCTTAGAAAATTTTCTTCAGTGAAACTAAATTTATGTTTCTATTATCCTTGAACATGTGCGGAGGTAGGAATTGTGTAAAACTATAATAAAAAGAATAAAAAGTGTTTAGTATTGGCGTGCAACATTGAAAACAGTCTGTCCTCCAAATAAAGACATGTACAACAAAAAGATAAAAGCTATGCTTCCCAGTTAAATATGACTCTCAGCAAAGCACCAACCACCTTCATTATCAGAACACACTAAAATAAGTCCTTTACTACTTATTCCCACCCACGACCCCCAGAAGTGTCTAAGGAGTCATAACCCAGATGTTACAGTGTCTTTCCCAGCTGCTCAACTCCCTGTCTAAAGCCAAGATACCTGTGAATCCCTGAAATCTTTTATTCTCACAGCCACTTTCCCCTTGTTGTCTTGCTAAACACGTGCAGTTCGGCTCCCTCCTCAGCTCACACACACCTGCACCCACCCACAATGACACAGAGCCAGCTCTGCTGAAGGCTGAGGATCATTAGGAAAGGTCCCATCTTCAGCTTATTTCTAATGACATAGCATCCCACAAGAGGTATTCCTGTCCCTTGGCCACCCTTTGCCCACGCTCCCCTATCGAGGCGGTTTCTCACTGACCCTTTCGCACTACCCAGCCTCCTCTCCTCACCCCCACCGCCTGGATCTCCTGGACCACCCGCTGGATTCTCCCCCTAGGTCATCCGGCAGGTTTGCACAGCAGCCCTGCCCTTGCCAGGTTCTGTTCCCAGACTCACTGAGGCGCTCCACAGATAACAGCACCACCGGGTCACCGGGACCCACTACCTCAGAAAGACATTGTGGTTATACAGATCATCTTCCCATTGTACTGTAATTGTTTCTCCTAACTCTATTTTTTTAATCATTCTACATCTTTTTTACTCTTTGTCAGAGACCATCACATCTTTCTGCAGTTTATAAGGCTTTAATCTCACATTTTATTGACATAATCAATAAACTTATTTGCTCCTCAAATGGAAATTTTAGAGAACAATACCTTCTCTCTCACAAGTTGACTGATAGTTTAATTGCCTGCAGTGGGACTGAGTAATTTTCTCTTCTGTATAGGTCCTGTTTGTGTTGCCATGAAGCTTTCTTAAGTCTTAATGAATAAGTGCAAAGTTTCATGTGAATTTGAGAAGTGTAGAATATCAGGGTCTCCCATATCTGAAGGATCAATGTCTGATTCTGTACTAGATATTTACATCATTACAGCACTAAAGTCAGTATGCAGTTTTGACAAATGTTCCAAAAATATATTTTGAATAACTGTCTCAGGATATACTAATTGCATTATTTCTGTATCAAGTAACTTTTTTTAAAAAACAAAGTTCCCCCATTTAATAGTTATTTTTCTTTCATGATGTAATTCATCTTTTTCACAACACTTCAAGTATCAGGACCAAATTTTAATGCCAGACACTTTCATAGACTACTGTTAATTTGAATAAAAACTTCCAAATGACCAATACCAATTATGACTTTGGCAACATTTTCAAATTAAAGAGTATTTTATTATTCACAATGGTACTTACATTAGCTACCCAGTCTCTGTAGACTGGATTGTTAGGAGAGGCCTCTCTAGAGAAGGTAACAGCTGAGCAGAGATACAAAGACGTTGCCGTAGGAAAGATCAGAGAAGTAGCAGGTGTAAGGTCTGGAGGTGAGAATGGGCCTGGGGCATGCAAAGGAGAGGAAGAGGCAAACCGTGCTGGTGTAATGAGTGGCAGTCAGCATTCCAGAGGCTGGCAGCGACCAGACACTGCAGGGCTTTGAAGCTGTCAGTCCCTTGGAGCTGCTATAACTAAGTACCATAGACTTGGGTGGCTTTTAAACAACAAAAATTTATTTCTCACAGTTCTACAGGCTGGAAGTCTGAGATCAGGGTGACAGCATGGTTGGGTTCTGTTGAAGGTCCTCTTCCAGCTGGCAGGCTGCAGTCTTCTTGTTGTATTCTCACATGGCGGAAAGACAGCAAGGGAGATCTCTGGCCTCTTTTTATAATGGCACTAATCCCATTCATGGGGGCTCCACCCTCATGACCTAATCACCTCCCAAAGTCCCCATCTCCAAATACCATCACCTTTGGGGTTAGATTTCAACACATGCATTTTGGGGGGCCACAAACATTCAGTTCATAACAGAAGTCAAGGTAAGAACACTGGACCTTATTGTCACTAATGAAAAGTCACAGAGGCACTTGAGCAAAGAAATGGCACTGACCTGACTTAAGTTTTTCAAGATCACTCTGGTTGCTGTAAGGAGAGATGGTTGGGGCAAGGGAGAACTCTGTCTGTCAGGAGGCTACTGCCCTAGTCCAGGTGCAATGACGGGACTTGGCTGAGAGCAGGAGCAGCTGAGGAGGAGAGAAGAGGGAGAAATGGGGATTTGCACCATCCATATGTGTAGCACTCTACATGGGACCAAATGTGCATTCCAATGATATGACACAAATGGCGAGAACCAGCATCCATTCGACATATGCGTGTATATGGACACATAGGCTCCTTTCAATACCACTAGGTCCCTCTTGAGAACCACTTTTAAACACCACAGTTGGCATGGCAGAGGACACATTTCCTCCTTCCACTGTTAGGTGGACTTTCAGAAGTATCATGTGAACTATTTTCATCTGCAGAATATTGGAGGTAATTGTTTTGCATCAGTGCCTGATGAAGCTTAATTAGCTAATACTTATGAGGTGGTTAAAAACGAAAAATGAAAAATGTTTACATGTCAACTATGACTCTGTCTAAGTGTATTGTAAGCACTTAGTTCCAACACTTGCTGAGAATTCCTCTTTCAACTGACAGCTATTCTCGCAGGGTAGGTAAGGAGGCAGGAGCTGCTTTTCAAATCAACAGCCCATTTATCACTTCACACCGCTTTTCAGGAAGGATATAGGAATCAAGTCCCATAGAGGAATCCCACATTATCTTCTAGAAAACTGCATCAGACAGTCATTTCTATGAGAAGATATGGATGCCCATTGAAATGCCACTCTGCTCAGTATCACTACTGATGGGCATCTCTCTTAAATGTAGGG
>NW_007741655.1:18337-24482 GCF_000696425.1 Galeopterus variegatus | reverse complement strand
ATTTATCAAAACTTTAGAAGATTTAAGTCACGTGAACTTGAAAAGTATACTTATTTATTTAGTGAGCACACATTAATTATAAGCCAATTTGGTATCTTGCACATAACACAATTACACAAACAGACACGAACATATAGACATAACATACAGCTTACACACGCGTATATGCAGACATAAACAAGAAGAACAAACAAGGATCTTATAGGTTTTGTTCAAGATGTAAAAGAAAAGTTCACTAGTGAAAAGGACAGTCAGGTTTAGATTGTGTTAGTTCCAGAAGACTTATTGGTGAGGCCTCACCTTGCCTTAAAGAAAGCAAGATAACAAATTTACATTGTAAAGCAAAGTATGCAAGCCTTTTTAAGAAGATGCAAAGAAGGCTTTCTTTTTCTTTTTAAGAAAATAGCATAGAATTCTACCAAAGGGTTTTGTGAAGAAATATATAGATGAGACTAGAAGAGAATTTAGAAGTCTGTGTAAGATAACCAGGTGGATGTCAGAAAATTTGAGACCATCTAGTTGAACAGGTAGATTTTAGGTTAGTTTTTATTTTTTAAATGGGTTACTGAGCTTAAGAGCCAAGCCACCAATCAGAGATGAAACCATTTGACTCTTGAGGTTTTTAGGAGATGAGCAGTAGACCCAAAAGGGGTCTGGTTGGCACCATGGCTGATTTTCTTCATAAAACTCCAGTCTTCAGAGAAAAAGAGTAGCACATGCAGTTAAGAAAAGAACCACTGCTTTTAAGAGAGGAGAGAAGCATTGTGAAGATAAGAAAGAAAAAACATGCTCAAACATTACCAACACTGTAAAGAAATATTAACTTCTTTTACTTTAGATTGTCCAATTTAACGTTTTCTTAGTCACTGGCAAAGGTTGAGTTTTATCCTTTTTTGGTGACATAAACATGTCTTAGTTTTTTGTTAAGGTCTTGGATAGGTCTCAGAGTGACTTGACATAGCTTCCTAGTTGTTAGGTGGGAAGCCTTAATGAGACCCATTGCATAATTAACCAGGGACCAATTTATTCCCAAATTTTTATGTTAAGGCTCCTTTCCTTGAGGTATCAAGGACATGGCTGTTTAATATCCACTAAAAGTTTTACAAGCTGCCATTCAGTTACATACAGCCTGCTGCTTTAAGGAGACATTGGAGCTGTAATGTATGTTCAGTCTCCCCCTTTTTAATAAATAATCCATATTTTAAAAGTAAAGAGAAGGAAAAAATATCTCTGGGGTTGAAAAGACCTAACTTTGACCTGCCGCAGGTGTGCAATCACTAATTGAAAGCCACCTGTGATTCCCTTACCGGGATGTGTCTCCCTTATTAAGGACTCCCTTGCCAGGATGAATTGGATGTCTTATTCCTCTCTAATGCTTGGCAGGTCAGTCTCTGATCCTTGGAGAACGTCCTCACATGGGGCACCATTTTGTTGCTTTGCCCTCCACGGATTTGTCACCACACTTCCCCTGGGTGATGGAGCCATAAAGGATTATTCAAAGCCCATCTCTTCTGAACAGTGAGAGACCCCAAAGTGGTTAATCTCCCACCAGAACCCTCAAGTGAGAGGCCTCCCTTCCTTGGGAAATTAACCACAAATTGGGGTTCTCTTCCTGCATTTATTTTCCAGACCACGAAGTTACAGGAAGAGAACACAGGTAGGGTTATAGTTTGACAATATAGGCTGGTAACTTTCAGTGAAACAAGTCAGATGCCATTCCATTAGACAATTAAGTGGTCCTATCAACGAACGCTTGATCTTAGCAAACATTCCATCTTGTTCTTTCCTATAGCAATTTCTCAGTATCTTTACATAACAATCAGTAACCAGTCTGTCCTTGAGCCAGCAACCTAGCTGTGCAACAGATCTTTATCTTACACCAGAGACTTTATAGCCCAAGGAAAATCATTCATTCAGCAGATACTTATTAAACTATAAATCAGGGGCTGAGGTCAGCTCTGGGAGTATAATTATCAACAAGAAAGATGAGTCCCTGCCTTCATGGAGTGTATGATAGAGTGAGAAGGAAGAAAAAGTAAAGTGATTGCAATAATTTCAAAATGTAATTAGTGCTATGAAGGAAAAAAAAAAAAAGGGGCTGACACAGAAAGTACCAGAAGAACCTAATTGGGTGGTCAAAGATGGCATCTCCAGGATGACATTCAAGTTGAGATTTAAAGATGAAAAGGTTGCACAGAAAATGAAGGAAAACCATTCCATTCAGAGGCCCTGATGTGGGATAGAGTCGTCTACAGAAGCTCACTTCTGCCTCGTATAACTTCGTATAATGTATGCTATACGAAGTTATTACGTTCTTTTGCTTTATAGTATATTCCACATCTCCCCCATTTTATTTATTTAAAAGGAAAAGCAAAAAAGACTATGACTTCCCTTTTTCTTACCCTTGCTGTGACTTTTCTCAGTTGCTTGCTCTGATGAAGGAAGCTGCCATATTTGAATTGCCCTATGGAAAGGGCAAGCTTCTAGCCAGCACCAGTGAGGAATTAAATCCTGTGAACAACCAGGTAACTGAATTTCGAAGTGTATCATCGAGTCTTGAGATGACTTCAGTCCTGACTGAAACCTTGACTGTGGCCTAGAAAGAACTTGAAGCAGAGGACCCAGATAAGCTGCACCCAGATTTCTGACCTACAAAAACTGTGATAATATATGTTTTATGTCAGTGATTTGGGGTATAAATTGTAATAATTTATACATTGAGTTAGTATATATAAACTGTTTTCTAAGAGGTGGTCTGCTAATTGCAGGACTTCTGTTTTTGTTAGTGGGTCAAGAAAAGTTAAAGAACAGAGATAAATAGTTCAATGGTAGCAAAATATGGCTTTTACTCAGAGAGGGACTTGGGAAAAAGAACTGAGATACCTCATAAGAATTCTTAGAGAATTTTGCACTGTGATGTGCAATGTAAAGGTTCTTTCCAGTTTCCGAGAAAATCTTTACTGAAATCTGCATTACTGAAAAGTATATCATTGAGTTGAATCTCTACTGAAGGAATGTGATAGTACATTGTGAATGGTGTAAAGGTGACAGGAGATGGGGAAGTCTTGAGGCAGCCCTTAAGAGGCCAATCACGGAGTTATAACATATTTATTTTATTTTATTTTGTTTTATTTTTAAAAGCCACTTTGCTGAAGTACTATCGACATTCAAAAAACTGTGCATATTTAATGTATACAACTTGATGAATTTGGAGATAAGTATACACCCATGAAAACATTATCACAATCCCTGCCATAAACATATCCATCATCTTCCAAAATTTCCTCTTGCTGTCTTTATTTAGTATTATTATTTGAGAAAGAACATAACATAAAATCTATATTCTTTGCAAATTTCTAAGTATACAACACAGAATTGTTGACTATATAGGTACTATGCTGTTAAGTAGATCTCTAGGACTTACTTATCTTGCATGACTGAAACTTTGTTCTGTTTGACTAATACTTCCCTGATTCTTCCTCTGAGTCCCCCAAAACTACCACTTCACTCTGTTCTTCTATGAGTTTGACTACTTTAGATTCCTTGTATAAGTGATATCACGTAGTATTTGTCCTTCTGTGTCTGGTTTATTTCAGTTAGCATAATGTCCACCAGGTTTACATCCATGTTTGTCACAAATGGCAGGATTTTCTTCTTTTTCAGGGTGAATAATATTAAATTGTATGTATGTACCACATTTTCTTTATCCATTCATCTGTTAATGGATATAGGTTGCTCTTGTATTTTCAGTATTGTTAATAATGCTGGAATAAACATGAGTATATAGTCATCTCTTTGAGGATCTGATTTCAATTCCTTGGGTATATTGTTTGATATATGGTAATTCTATTTTTAAATTTTTGAGGAACCTCCATACCGATTTTTATAGTGGCTGCACCAGTCTACATTTCCACCAACAGTGTACAAGGTTCTCTTTTCTCTACATCCTTGCCACGACTTGTTATCTTTTTTTTTTTTTTCTGATAGTAGCCATCCCAACAGGTGTGAGGTAATATCTCTCTGTAGTTTTGATTTGCATTTCCCTGATGGTTAATGATGTTGAGCATCTTCTCTGAGGATTGCCTCAATAATTTGGCTCCAAGTAAGTTAAATTGCTAACATTCTTATTTTAGAGGAAAGGACCACTGGATGATGTTTTTATTAGGCCATTTCACATTATTTATAACAGAATACTTGAAACATGGTAATTCATAAGAAGATGAAATTTATTTCTTATACTTTTGTAGGTGGGGAAATCCAGCGTCGAGGCGGCACGTCTGGTGAGGGCCTTCTTCTTGGCGAAGACTCTCCAGAGTCCCATGGCAACACAGGTTATCACATGGTGAGGGCTGAGCAGGAGTATACTCATGTACTCTCCTTAAAAAGCCACTAGTCCACACCCATGAGAACTCATTAATCCTTTTTCTCATTAGTCCGTGAATGGATTAGTTTATTCATGAAGGCATAGCCCTCACTATCCAATCACCTCTTGTATGAGTTTATTTCTACTGTTTATAATGAAACACCTAACACTGGGTCATTTTAAAGAAATGAAATTCATTTCTTACAGTTTGAGGCTTGGAAGTCCACAGTCCAGGGAACACATCTAGTGGGGGCCTTTTTCTTGGTGGTGACTCTGTATGGCAACTCAGGGTATCACATGGTAAGAATGGGCAGAGAAAGAGATCGAATCTGCTCACTCACTCTTCTTAGAAAGCCGTCAGAACCATGCCCATTTCATCTAGTGGGGGCCTTTTTCTTGGTGGTGACTCTGTATGGCAACTCAGGGTATCACATGGTGAGAATGGGCAGAGAAAGAGATCGAATCTGCTCACTCACTCTTCTTAGAAAGCCGTCAGAACCATGCCCATTGCTCCATGGATGGATCAATCCATTCACAAGGGCTCAGTGCTCACAATTTATCACCTATTAAAGGCCCTACCTGTCAAACATGATAATTGGTTTTCCCACCCTCTTAATATTGCTACAATGGGGGTCAAATTTCTAACACATGGACTTTTGGCGAACACATTTGACCCATAGCACCTCCCAATGTCCCTCTCCCCTTTCAAATACATACCTTCAGTTCCTTTAATTCAAATAATGTCTCCGTCTTTTACAGATTTGCTTACTTTCCTGGGTTTTTTTGGTCCTTTCCAAACATACGCAGTGTGTCAGGGTCCCATGTCTTCTGTAGACACTTGTCTTGGGGAAAAAAATATCTTTTCACAGTCCTTCCAGACCAACTCTTTCTCCCTTCGCAGGCACTTCTTTTCCCCAACAAACGGTGTTATGGCAGACTGCTCCTAGCACTGTAGTTTCACTCCTCTCTATTGTTGAGATGTTAGCTATCCACAGATTTCCATTTGGTTTTTGCTCTGATCTTGTAATCCATGTACTGCTGGGGTCACGAGTCATGTTGTCAGGTCCCCTTGAATCGTCTCTATCTGAGGATAGGAGTGTGATGCCACAGAACCTTTCCATATTTCCCCAAATTATTTCCCTGTTTTTGGTTAATATCATTCAGTATCTTCTATACTTTTGGGTGGGTTATTAGATCAAGGATTGCCACATATTTTACATCCATGTACTTTTCTGCATAGGTGATCTGGCATTTCCCTTTGGAATATGGAACTATTTCCCAACTTTAAACAAAAGGTGTCATGTTTTAACATCTTATTTATATAAATAGGGCTTGATGTCTGAAGGAATAGGAGTAATCAAAGTTCAAGCTTTCAAGCTGTTGTAATGAAGAAAATAGTAGCAGTTTTTAAAACAGAGCTCCCACAAGCAGTGATGATTTTTAAATCCTGATTTGGATTTAAAAGAAAAAGTATTGGAGACAAAGAAAAAGTATTCATACTTTAAAAAATCTGTCACTGGTTATCAGAGAAAAAAAGTGCAGTTTGTTTTATAGTTTAAGGCACAGATTCTATAAGGCACAATTTCTGTGGGAGATTGGTTCCAGGATCCCCAAAAATATCACATCGTAGGATGCTTAAATCTCTTACATAAAATGGTGTGGTATTTGCATTAATTTTCACACATCCTCCAGCATACTTTAAATCATCTCTAGTTTACTTATAATACCCAATACCATATAAATGCTATGTAAATAGTTGTTATACCATATTTTAATTTGTAT
>NW_007741655.1:17316-17916 GCF_000696425.1 Galeopterus variegatus | reverse complement strand
TTGGTTCCAGGATCCCCAAAAATATCACATCGTAGGATGCTTAAATCTCTTACATAAAATGTTGTGGTATTTGCATTAATTTTCACACATCCTCCAACATACTTTAAATCATCTCTAGTTTACTTGTAATACCCAATACCATATAAATGCTATGTAAATAGTTGTTATACCATATTTTAATTTGTATTATTTTTATTGTTATATTTATTTATTATTATTTTTTCAAATATTTTTGATCCATGGTTGGTTGAATCCACAGATGCAGAAAATGCAGATACAGACTATATTTATAAATAACTATACTTATAAACTATATTTATAAACAACTATATTTATAAATTGTGTTAAACTTCACAGGTCAATAAACACTCTATGGTCTCTATGGTTCTGTTTTGTCTAGAGCATTCTGTTTATTTAAATCTTATTCAAACTGTATCTTCCACCAATGTTTTGAAAGATAATTATTGTTTATTTCATATTATTTTTGTTGTCAAAGGAATTCATGTTTCAAAATAAATAATAATGTTTTAATTTCTATTTATCTTAATCAGATCCACTAAAAAAGGGACTTATTGATCTTAAAACTGTCTCAGACAAGAT
>NW_007741655.1:14210-16444 GCF_000696425.1 Galeopterus variegatus | reverse complement strand
GGCCAGCTCGAGTCCTTTGTCCTAAAGAAAGCTTTTTCTTACCATTCTCTTCTGCCTTGGTTTCTCCACTCACTGAACTCTTGATAACTTTATGACGACAACTTTATGACTCATGTTACTTTTAAGGCACTTATGTGCTCTCTTCTCTGAATCTATTTATATATTAGCTTTTCGGTTGGATTTTCAGTTTCTTAAAGGAAGAATATTTTCTTATTTTTTTTTATTCTACACAACACAAAGGGGAAGACTTGATTGAAAAAATAGGTTTTTTTAATTTAAACTGATAAAATATGGTATTCTTCCATGTTTTTAATTCAGTAATATGTACTAAATAAATATTTGTAAATCAGTGAGTAAATCAATTTGTAACACTTTTATCATGGCTTAGTGGTTGGCCCATAGAACTCTGGGACTACCTGGTGGGGATATGTGGATTCTTAACTATAGACATAGCTAAGAAAACACAGTGCCACTAAAGCAGCAGGGGACAAAAATAAAGCCAACTTCGTGTTGTTAACACATTTCTCTCTTTTATATACACACTTATATATACACATACTCATAATAAAAAACTTATTGGTAATAGAGATTTTAACGTTATCATTTGAGCCAGGTCTTATAATTTTGTATGTTTCCATTGTTAACATCCATAAGAATAAATGAGACTCCATGTGAAAAAAATCCAATTAATTTTTACTACTTTTAAAATAATAAGTACTCTTTTTTTTATAGTTTCATTAGTCATTGTTTATTCTGGTGGTTTTGAATTAAATTAAAAGCCTCAAGTACTATAAAAATAGATCTTTCTGAAAAAATGGGAACCTAATCAAGACAATGTGTTAACATATTTTATGACTTTGGGAAAGTATGATTGATGAAAAAAAGTATTTCTTAATATGACATGTTTAAATAACTTTTCCATAGTTGGCTCATGTAGAAAATAATTCCCAGATTTAAATAATCCCTCATTGTTTCTTATGTGTAAGAATATTTCAGTACCAATGAGGAGCTTCAGCAGGAAGGCACAAAGCTATTTGTCATTTTCAAGCCATGTGACAGGGCTAAGAAACAATAAAACAGTATGACTTCCGAGGGCAGGCCCTTTATTAAATGATACCCATAAGTCACTCTTTCTGTTTCCTTAGAGTTCTTTGTGAAGAGCTCTTAAATTTAGCTTTAATGCTTGAATATATGAATACATTCACTGTAACTCTAAATTGCACCACAATTTTTACCTCAATTTTTTCCTACTCACCATTTCTAGAATTTTTTATTAGGCAGTTTATTATTTCTCAGCTATGGCCAGCTTTACAAGTTTTAAATGTTTATAAGAAGGGAAAAGCAACACTTTCCTGTAAAATAATTCCTGAAGGATTGCAATAGAAAAACAAACTAAAGAATGATACTTAACTAGAGCTTTTCAGAATTTGTGGACCATTTACTACTGTGTTGTGAGAGTGTCTTTTAAAGCTCAATTTTAGGAGAAGTTTCAGATGTCTTTAAATATAGACCACTTGTTTGTCTGCATAATCCTAAGAACAGTCCTGTGATAGGTCATCTCTAAAATTAATAATAAAAGGTGTTCAACAGAATCCTTCCCATTTACCAAAAAGGTAGCCAATATTTAAAGAATTATATAAAAGAATAAAATATGTAATTTCTGAGCACCTACTACATGCTAGGTATTAATCGATATTAAACATACTGGTCTTCATAACATCCCTTATTAAATGTCCTTTGGAAATGTTGAAACTGAAAGGCTTATATATCTTGCCCATAAGTATATAGTCAGGAGTGGGATTTCAATCTCGGTGTTCTGATTTCACAGTGAGGTGCCACATCTCCCTTCAATGTACGACTTGTGTTCCTATGAGAGTATTCTCTCTAATGAATTTTAAAGTTTTGCATACAATTTAGAAATAAGCAGAGGCCCAAATACTCATGATAGTAATGAAATAAGGTTCTCTTTGTCATTCTTGCAATTCACTCCTTTATTGTACATTTTAGAAAAATGTGTTTTGTTTTTGATCACAGAGAGTGAAGAGGATGTGGAAGTTAAATAACTTTAGGCTGAGGATAAAAATAAAGCTGGACTATTACCCCTGGAAGTAAAGAGTCAAGGGGACAGCAGCACAGTTTCCAGATACTCAGAAAACACAAATGCATGAGTCTCGTCTCCTTTTCCCTATTTTATGCCAAATGAAAGAAAGTTGGAGTTTGGGAGACACAGTGGG
>NW_007741655.1:11621-13789 GCF_000696425.1 Galeopterus variegatus | reverse complement strand
GGGCTGTGGAAGTAAGAGTCTAAATGACAACAGCTTAGCACTTATAACCCATGATTACAGAGTTAAGGACTGTATCAGGATGTATCTATAGTAACATTGAGAGTGGGCCATAGGGTTCTATTTACCACGAACCAAATTATTAGGGTTTATAAGCTACAGAAAAAGAAATGGCCCAGAGGACGAAAACTGTTTTCATCAGAGTTTACCATAAATAATAACATGTAATAATACAGTATTTAAAGAAAAACTATTTTCAAATAAAGAAAAACGATTTTCAAATAAAGAAAAACTATTTCTAGCAATCAAGTGTAACAAGACTGGGAGGAGATGACTTATAGTCAGTTTTATACCAATTTGTTTATTTAGTAATAAAAATTCCTGGAACTTATAAATTACTGATTTATTTAATCAATGAGAAGTTGCCGTGCCTTGTTTTATTAACCCACTCTTATCAAAATATGTTACAGGAAAGGGCAAAACGCAGAGAGAACAAATGTGCATTTTTCACGTTAGTCAACCTTCTACTCTGAGTTGCAGCTAGGAGCTGTCAGTTATGATATTATGATAGTGAGAGATAAAACCTCAAATTACCTCAAATTATCAAAAGATGCTTAAATAAGTAAAATTTAGTCAAGTTAGCAAGTTTCTTTTGGGGGATAAGTGAAATCATTTTTAAGCTTTAAAAAGCCTTTGATGTTATATAAATTATATATTTTAACTTATTTAATATTATCTGAAAGTTAGTAGAATTCCATTATAAGATAGAACGTGCTTCTGCTCACAAGTATATAAAAATTAACAATTACAAAACAGATATACTTGAACGTGATTTTTTTGGTACAAAATATTTAGTGCATGTAAAGTAGTAAGGGTAAACAATGAAGCAATCCACAATGTGGTGAGGGAGCCATAGTTCAGGGTATGGCTCCTAGATTAAAACACAGTGGATTATTAAATGCTATAATTTAACAGAAATGTGCATTCTATGTGGGATAGACTCTTTCTAACTAAACTCATAAGGAACTGATATGTAAACCATAATGACAGCATGTACTTTATGTTTCCTGCAACTGCAATATGTATCTGCTATTTAACATCCACTTTTTCAAATCAAAGATAGATATACCACAGTAAGCATGATGGGGTTGCTTTTGGTGAGAATAGATGCACAGGAAAGTCTTTGAGACATTTAACTTAAATATTAACTTTTTTTTTCTGTCTCTTTCTAACTTTCTTTTCATATACGATATTAACTTAGGATTTTCTCAGTTTAGCTTTTTTGAACAAAGCCTGATAACTAAGTTCTGGATTGATTTTGCCATAAAACAATACATGGCAAGCATTTTCACTTTCCAAGACAAAGCAAAGTACTATATCCTAAGCAGCACTCGCAAAGGAGGTAACTAAGAGAGGATTTTGTGAACCATAGTTGTCCACCTATTTATAATTTTGGTTGTGATTTTCTGCACTGAGCACAGGATTACTTTGGAGAAGTTGGGATATTAGTCTTAACTCCTTTTCTCAATTTTATACCAAATGAAAGAAAGTTGGAGTTCAAGAGACACAGTGGGCTGCTGTTGTAAGAATCTAAATAAGAACAGGCTGGCTCCTACAACCCATGGTTACACAGAAAAAGACTGTCATCAGAAAGGTATCGATAGTAACATTGAGAGTGGGCCACAGGGTTCTATTTACCATGAAACTACTTCAGTAGGCCTCACTGAAGCTGGACTTGGATGTTCTCAAGTCCTGAATAAGAAGCATGAGGAAACCTCAGCAGAATGGGTCTAGAAAATATCTCCGATTGGCCATGGGCTGAAGGCAGTATTGTACACGACCAAGTGGAGAAGTCACATTTACATGCGTCAAGAATGCTGCTTGTAAGAGATTCCTGGCAAAGAGGACCATATCTATAACCCATGAAATATCTCTGAAAGTTTGTCAACTTTCAAATGCTTGAAGTCAGATCATGTAAAAGTCAAGTTGGATTTTTCCTGCTCCCCTAGCTTTGACTTAATCAGGAGGGGTCAGAAACTCAGGTTAGCAAACTGAGGAAAGAAGGAAAGAGAGAAGCTAGGAAAGACAATAAAGAAGGTCACTGTGACCATTTTTTAAATGTTGGCTTCCTCAGGTCTAAACTAAAGGAGAGAAGCATTAATTGTGAATGA
>NW_007741655.1:3544-11155 GCF_000696425.1 Galeopterus variegatus | reverse complement strand
ATATCTCTGAAAGTTTGTCAACTTTCAAATGCTTGAAGTCAGATCATGTAAAAGTCAAGTTAGATTTTTCCTGCTCCCCTAGCTTTGACTTAATCAGGAGGGGTCAGAAACTCAGGTTACCAAACTGAGGAAAGAAGGAAAGAGAGAAGCTAGGAAAGACAATAAAGAAGGTCACTGTGACCGTTTTTTAAATGTTGGCTTCCTCAGGTCTAAACTAAAGGAGAGAAGCATTAATTGTGAATGAAGTTTGAAATTGTGGTTTTCACATTGGACTAGACATCTTAAATTTTACATGGACTTATATTGGAGACTAATGTGATTAAGGAACTTTTTATTTTTTAAAATGTAAGAGCTGGGTACTGTCTACATTTTCATTCAGGGATAAAGAACTACCCCAAATCAAGGGTGCATAAAATTTGTCAAGAGAAAAATTTAAAATGCTTTATGAATGCAGCCTGGTTTCTGACCTTTTAGTATACTTGATTCAAGCACATATAAGGGATTAATAACTCATCAATAGACATATTAAGCAAAATCTGTGTAATCTCATGGCAAAATTATAAATATGATTGTAATGCTTTAAATAGTGCACTAAATGCCAAGAGATGCAGTTGAGAATTGTCAGATTAGCAAAAAAGTATGTATTTTGGACAGTGCCATCTTGAAACCAGAGGTGTTACAGGAGTGTATCCTGCTCTGGGGCCAGTAGCCACATTGCTTTCCCAACATCATTTGCTGAAGAGGCTGTCCTTTCCGCCATGTATGTTCTTGGTGACTTTGTTGAAGATCAGTTGGCTATAAGTACGCGGGTTGATTTCTTGATTCTCTATTATGTTCCATTGGTCCATGTGTTTGTTTTTAAGCTAATACCATGCTGTTTTGGTTACATAACTTTGTAGTATAGTTTGAAGTCAGGTATGAAATGCATTCAGCTTTATTTATTTTTTGCTTAGGATTGCATTTTATATTTGGGGTGTTTTGTTGTTACATATGAATGTTAAAATTGTTTTTTTTTCTATTTCTCTGAAGAATGTCATTGATGCTTTGATGGAGATTGCATTGAATGTAGATCACTTTGTGTAGTATGGACATTTTCACAGTGTTAATTCTTCCAACACATGAGCATGGAATGTCTTTGCATCTTTTTGTGTCCTTTTTCATTTCTTTCAGCAGCGACTTGTAGTTTGCATTGAAAAGATATTTCACCTCCTTTGTTAAATTGATTCCTAGGTATTTTATTCTTTTGGTTGTTTTTGTAAATGGGCTTGCTTTCTTGATTTCTTTTTCTGCTAATTTGTTGTTGGTGTATTAAAATGCTACTGGTTTTTGTGTATTGATTTTGTATCCTGCAACTTTTCTGAATTCATTTATCAGCTCTAGAAGTTTTTTGGCAGAGGTTTTAGGTTTTTTCTATAAATAGGAACATGTCATGTATGTACAGGGACAATTTGACTTTTTATTTTCCAATTGCGTGACTGTATTTCTTTCTTTTGCCTGATTGCTCTGGCTGGTATTTCCAGTACTATGTTGAATAGGAGTGGTGAGAGTGAGCATCCTTGTCTTGTTCCTGTTCTTAGCTTTTCCCCATTCAGAATGATGTTGGTGGTGGGTTTGTCATATACGGATTTTATTGGGTTGAGATACTTTTCTTCTATACTTATTTTTTTTTTTTGAGAATCTTTATCTTTCAGCATTT
The DNA here is from genome assembly GCF_000696425.1 of Galeopterus variegatus. Taxonomy (NCBI): domain Eukaryota; kingdom Metazoa; phylum Chordata; class Mammalia; order Dermoptera; family Cynocephalidae; genus Galeopterus; species Galeopterus variegatus. Next base: position 9,459 of record NW_007741655.1, on the reverse strand, counting down.
TTGATATGCCACTCTTCTGACCTCCATTGTTTCTGACAAAATGTGTCATTAATAAAATTCATTGCCCTGTATGTTTTTATTGGTTTTGTCTTGTTCTTGTTAACATTATATCTTGGTGTTTTAGCAGGTTATTATGATTGGTCTATGTGTGACTTTCTTTATATTTTTATATGTGGGGTTTGTTAAGCTACTTAGGTCTGGAAGTTATTATTTTACAGCATATGTGGGATTTTTCTGGCCATTGTTTCTTCAATTTTTTTTCTGACTTTTTTTCTTGTCTTTCTGGGACTCCACTTACACATATTTTGAAATGCTTAATATTATGCCACACATCTCTGACATTCTTTTATTTTTACTCAATCTTTTTTTCTTATGTTTTTGAGATTAGATGATTTCTACTGGTCTACTTTTAAGTTCAAGGATTCTTTCTACAACAGCTCAAATCTGTTGTCAATCCCATCTAGATAATTTTTCCTTATCAGCAATTCTGGGTTTTTTTAACTCTAGAATTTCTATATTTTAAAATGGTTTTTATTTCTCTGAAGAGATTATCTGTTTATTCACTGCTTTTTTAGCACATAATTCCATAATACTTTGTTTTTCTTTCATTTCTGAACATATGTATAATAGCTGCTTTGAAGTCTGTCTGCTATCTCCAACTTCTGGATGCACTCGGACGTCTAGCTTCCTTTTTTTCACTCTGTTTTAATAACAATTTTTTATTTCATTGCACATCTAGTAAATATTAATGAAAAACTGGGCATTGTAGACAATATGCTGCAGCAACTCCTGATTCTATTTTGTTTTTTTCTGAGAATTTCTATATATTTTTTTATTTATTTGTTTTAGTAATAAATAAACTTTTCTGGACACATACCATAAAATCTGTTTCCCTGTGTTTGCCATCTCTGTGTTTTCCTTTTTTTTTTCCCCAGAAGCATAGATACTAAAGATCTCCATTTTTTCTGTGTATTTGAAGGCCAAAGTTTTAAGCATGGGGTATGCTCAGACATCTCAAGCAATTAATGATTTCCCCCTCTGCTTTCTGAGTTGTGTGTGTGGCTTAAGGAACACATTCAAAGAGATGGGAAAACTCATATGTCTTAAGGCTTTCAATTTTCACTGGGCTCCTAGGATGTGCTGCAGGCATATGTTATATATTGTCAAATTTATCCATGGTCTATGTGCTTTTTTGCATTCCCAACAGCAATGTATGAGACTCTCTATTTTCCTACAGCCTCACTGACAGAGTATATTGTCAAACTTTAAAATGTTGGCAAATTTAATAGATGAGAATTTGTATCATACTGTAGTTTTTATTTTCATTTCCCTTACCATAAATTAACATAATTCATATATTAATTTTTGTATTTATGAAAATTGTCTCTTCATATCTATGGCCCATTTTTTATATAATTTGTTTGAGATAAGCTTATTGAGTTATAATGTAAATGCAATATAATTTACTCTTTTTGCTGTACAATTGTGATGAGTTCTGACAATGTATACAGTCATTCCACCATCACTATAATTGAGAAATTTGATATTTTTTTTCCTCCAAAACGATCATTTGTTATCCCTTTGAGACAATCTTCTCCTGCCACTTAAGTCTTCTTTAATTCTTCTCAGTAAATTTTTTTAGTTTTCAGTGTATAGTTATTGAACATCTTTTTTTCAGCTTATTTCTAAATATTTATTATAACTGATGCTAGCGCAGATGATATTGTTTTTATAATTTTAATTTCTGATTGTCCATTCCTTGTATTTAGTAATACAGTTAATTTTTATATTTAAATCTTTCATCCGATAATTTTGCTAAATTCATGTATGAGTTCTGGTTACTTTTTAGTAGATTCAGTGGGATTTTCATTGTAGATAATTATGTCCTCTGGGAATATAAATTTTATTTATTTCTATCCAAACAATATGCTTTATCATTATTTTTATTGTTATCATTAACACTACCATATTTTCCTTAGTTCATTGACTAAAACAAGAACTGGTAAACTTTTCTGTAATAAGCCAGATATAGCAAATATTTTGACTTTGTGGGACTTGTAGTCCTTGTTACAAACTACTCAACTCTGCTGTTATAGTGAGAAAGCAACCATAAACAAAATAAAAAAACTAGTGGGCATGGCTGGATTTGGCCCACAGGTGGTAGTTCTTAGACTTCTTTCTATCTTTTTCTTTCTAGGTTTCATTTTGTTGCTATGACTTCATATTCTCTAATCTTATCTTCTTTAATCTCTTCCAGTGCCAGTGTATTTTTAAATCTCTGACATTGGTTTTAATCTTCAGATGTTTGATTTTTTTTTTTTAATATCACTCATGACTCTACTTAACATGTTCAATTTTTCCTCTAGCTTCTTGAATATATAAACTGTAGTCCATAATAACCATTTCAATGTCTTTATCTACTAATTCTGTAATATATTTCATTTAATGGGTCAGTATTAATGTTTTGGTTTTTTCTCTTCGCTTAGGTTGTATTTTTCTATTTTTTTTTTTTTTGCATTTTTCGTCATTTTTCATTAGATTCTGGATGTTGTGAATTTTTTCTTTTTATGTGTAGGACAATTTTATTTTGCTATAAATGTCCGTAAGCTTTTTTTCTGGGACATAATTAACTTACTTAGAGAGAGTTTGATCATTTTGTATCTTGCTTTTTAGTAGGTAGAATCAGAGCTGTGTTTAGGGTAGAGCTAATCTTTCCTCACTAATGAGGCAAGATTCTTCTTGGGGCTGTCATTAATGCCCCATTAATTACAAGGTTTTTTTTCCACTCAGGCTAGTGAGAACAGCAATTTTTCTGAGCCTTGTATGAATTTGATTCTGTTTCTTATAATTTTTTTAGGTGATTCTTTCCCCAGTCTCAGTTTCCTCACACAAATGCACCGTTTAGTATTCATCTGAATGTTGAGGAAGATGCTCTTCAGATCTATGATGTTCTATGTGCAGCTCTCTCCTCTCCAGTAATGTATCTTATATGACATTGCCCTGTGAAGCTGTCTTGGCTTCTCTTTATTCCAGCTTTATCTCTTCAACCTAGAGAGACTACTATACTTTGCCCAGGTTTTTCCTCCGTACACTACAACCCAGAAACTTCCTCCAGCATGTAACCTGGGACAACTGTAGAGCTCACTTCATTTTGTTGCAGTCTGCCAGGGACCTCTGTGTTTCATTGTCTGATGTATAATATCTTGAGGGCCATTGTGTCATATGCTTTGTCACAGTTGTTTAGATAAATCTGGTCTCTCTTACTCCATCTTGACTAGAAGTTGAAGTCCCTACCTTTTTTTTTTTTTTTTGAATTTTAAATCCCATTAACCTTCTGTCTGTGATATATTTTGCAAACACTTTCTTCCAATTTTTAATTTATATTTGACTTTGCTTGAGGTGTTTTTATCAATGCAAAATATGTACACTTTTTAATTTGTAGTCAAATGTATCAATCTACTCATCTATTGCTTCTGCATTTTGCTTTACCTTATCTATACATTCAGGTAATAGAGGAGTTTAGCATGTTTCTCTTAGAACTTATATAGCTGTATGTTACCTTACAGGATTTGATTTTTTGTTTTTCCAAAGGGCTACCCAGTTGTCCCAACATCATTTATAAAACTGTCTATCTTGTTCTAGTTATTTGGGATGATTATAATATCCTCCAATCCATCTAATGTTTCTAAGTGATACTAATCTTAATAGTAATTTCAAACCTAACAATGTAGAGATAAGTTGTTTTCTTACACAAGATCGAGTAGAATCTCAGGAAGTAATAAATTATTTTGGGCAAATGCCCAGAGCCATTGGGTTTCTCAGGATTTGGGTGTTTATTACCTCCTCATTATTTACACATCGATTAAATTAGATAAATATTGGAGCAAATTTGGCTAGTTTATGAACTAATATGATTTCCTTCTGCTCAGAATATGTGAACAATTGCACAAATTACAAAATAGAAAGCTTTCTTTTTTATTCATCGAGCAAAGAATCATTGAATGTCAAGTTTAGAAAGATCTTCCACGTATGCGTTTCTCCCCCCTCTACCTTTTATTTGACTCTTGTGTTCTTTTTAGGAATCGAAGAAAGAGATAACAGATTTGCCTATGTTTTAGCACCTCTAGTCCCAGGAAAATTCGCACTTCCTCCAGAAGTCCTCTACACTTTAACAGTTAACTTTACGTATTCATTTTAATATTTTATATTTAACTGTTCTATATCACTTTATAATCAATTCATTTTTAAAAACTGAATCATCTTTTATATGATAACCTTTCTAAAGTTAAATGGTAATTATTATGTGCCTCTAGAACATTCTTTTTTCCAGCATATTTAACCTGAAGAAAGTGTTCCTAACTCCTCTTTATATCACATAGTTTCAAGTACGTTTAATCATCTTAACTCCTTTATTCTCAGCAAATAACAATTTTTTCTCTTAAAATGTTGTCCAGAATTGTATAAAATTCTTTATGAGTGCTCTAAACCCTCTAGGATGTAACAAGAAGTCTTCAGATCTAGCAGGTCTGCACTGATTTGTTTCTACCAGAAAATGTTTATTAGTAGTTTCAAATAAATTGCACCTTGTGGGTATTCTGTAATCTTAAAATTTATGAGAATAATTTAATATTTTAATCTCATCTTATATGATATGTAAATGTGCTATACAGTCCTTTTAATGAGTATTACTCATTAAATACGTGTTTATTAAGGTGAGTGACTATTTAATAATCTGCATATCTTCCCATTATTTCTTGCACAATGTTCTATGTCATCCCCCAAATATGTTTCACATCACAATAGTATTAAGAGATATTCTATATCTATAAAACAATAGGTTACATGATCAAAAATAATTGGAAAATGCTGGAAAATTTCCCTCTCAAGAAATCATAATGCCCGTGAACATATTACGGTCTCTAAGAGATCTAGTGGTAAAATAACTGCTAAACTTTACTTATCCATGCATTTTAGACTAGGAACTATTCATTAACTTGTAAAAAATGGATTACTGTTATATAGTTTATTTGATGCTAACAATGTATAGTGTGGGGTGCCATGAACACTGCAGATGAAATGTGTATGGTGGCATTTAATAATATCAGCCGAATGTCAGAATGCCCTAAAATAACTATATGCAAATGATAATTATATGCATCAATGGTGAAACTGTGTTGAGTTCAGCAGTAAGAGCCAATTTCATTTATCTGATTAAGAGTATACAGAATTTAGAGTGCCTCAGAAACTAGAAAATAGTTTTTAAAATAGTGTTTATGAAAGTGCCACTATTCTTGAATGATAAAAGTGGTTGGTATATACTTACCTAAAATTAATTTCATTGCAACAATTATGTAAACACACTCAGGCTATATATGGAATGCTATAAGGTATGTAATGGAAAGAACACACTGATGAAATAATAATGACAGGTCATTCAATGTAATCCAAGCAAACATCTCCAAATGTTGGCACATAATTAGCATAAATCAAAAAGAAAAAAAAAAATTGGTACTTCCCGCTTGTCCTTTTTGTTTTCTGTAGTTTTATGGTTCTCACAATCTAATATATGTGTAAACAATCTTCTGTGTAAATTGACTCCTGGAGTAATGATGTTACATTTGAATGCCATGAATTAGATATGCAAATATTTTCTTCAAATTAAGAAAATTGAATTGAATATTTAATTATATGGTATTATTAATAGTTATGTAATAAGTTTCAATGTTTCATTTATTTATATTGTACGATTTTTAGCTTTAATATAAAAGCAATTAAATATTTACCAAATTGCTAATAGAGAATGCAATTAAATATATTACTTAAATATTTAAAGACTAAGCAAGAGGCTCAAGAAGACAATATTGTTAAACAACCTAAGAGATAGATTACTTTTAAGTTATACTTTTAGAAAACAC
>NW_007741655.1:0-2869 GCF_000696425.1 Galeopterus variegatus | reverse complement strand
TACTTCTTCAAGTACAAGTAATTTCATTTTAAAATGTCCTATATTTGCTTTCCTCAATACATATATAAATATATACAGTATTTATACATATGAAAATGAAACTAAAATTAAATTATAAGGTGATCAGAAATACCAATTTAAAGATAAGATATAAATAGTTTGAGAAAGAAAAGACTTAAGAAAAAGAAGAAAATCAGCTAAAGTAAAAAAAAATTCTGTACCAACAGCAGCATAAAAAACTACAAGGTATTATCATGATTAGAAGAAAGAAATCATATGGACTAGGCAATTGTTTTGTTTTACTTTTATTGCCTGAATGAGCATTATGCTGAAGAAATGACATCTCTAATCTCAGTTATGATAGGTTACTATTTTATATTCTGAAGTAGAAAGAATACAAAATAAAATCAACAAATAAATTACCCCTGAAAAACAACTTCATTTTTCAACTCAGAGGTGGCAGTAAAATAAGGAGAAATTCATTTATAATACCTCATTCACCTAAAATTTAATTACTTTTTGTCGAGTAAAGAACAGTCTTTAAAATTTTATGTGTTACTTGCTGAAATAAAATGATGGGAGATTTTGACTTTCCAATTTGATAGTTTCTAAATGAATATTCGGATACATCACTTATCTGAACATCAATATGGGTTTGCTTGTGTATGATGTTTATTTCTTCAGTTTTTTAGAAATTTTGCTAAAATGTATTCACATTAGTGCATGCAAAAGTAAATTTTGTAGACATAATTAAGGATTTATTTTTAATGTGATGATACAAAGTGAGAAAACCTTCAGGTGTGTGTGTGTGCATAATTTAAGGTGTGTGTATTTTTATTTTTTATTTATTTATTTAAATTAATTAATTAATTATTTTCTTTATATTCAAAGATGTTGTTGTAGAACGGTGGGAGGGGCAGGTGGGAAGAGGGTAGGGAAACAGAGGTTTCACTGGTCTGGTTGCAGAGGGCATGGGGGCATGGGTTAGGCCCGTGGATTCCCCCCCACTCTAGCTTGTGAGCCTGGGGGATTTCCAGCAGTGGCTTGGTCACCGCTAGGCTGGGTGTGGACATTGGGGAGGCATGGCTGAGGCCCTTACTTCCCCCACTGCCACCCTGGCTCAGGAGTCTGGGGGGCTTCTGTGGAGGCTTCATCATCACTGGGCTGGATATGAAAATGAGGGGATGTGGCTGAGGCCCTTGGCCCCCCCACCCCTGCTGAAGAGCCTGGCAGGCTTCTGTGGTGGCTTGGTTGTCACTGGGCTGGATTTGGATGTCAGGGGGGCGTGGCTGAGGCTCTAAGACTCCTCTCACCCTGGCTTAGGAGCCCAGAGCACTTCCAGCTCTTTTAGGTTTTATAGGTGTTCTTTGGTGGTGTTAGACCTTTACTAGTTAGTATCAGAGCTTTGTCTCTGGTTGTAGGTGTTTTGTGTTTTCTTTCACTTCTGTGTTGGATTATTAGCTACTCTCACCACTTAAACTCTGCACTGGAACTAATTTGCTGTCCTTTGCTTACTCCTAAAATTGGGGAACTTCCTGTGGGGACCAGCACTTGAGCTCTGTGATTGAGCTAAATTGCTGCTTTGCTGCTGATTCCCTGGGGAAGGCTTTTCCCGCAGCTCAGGTTTTAATTGTTGATCTTTTAAGTACTCCCACGTCTTGTAAGGTACAATGCACCTAAGTTGTGTAAAAATTCTGGTCTGGGCCTGAGTCTTTTCAGTGAACTTCACCCCCTGCTGTCCTATATTCCTGATCAGTCTCCACTGAATGGGCCTGTGCTAAATGGAGGGCATATCAGCTGTCCATACTTTGCCCCAGTGTTCCGTGCTGGGCCTTTCTCCCCCACCCCCTGCACTCCACACACTTCCCATGGGGCAAGTCATGCTCTGGTCCCTTGCATTGACTCAGAGCCCAGCCTCTGAGTGGCTCCTTTTGTCAGTTGTCTGTGGGTCCACAGGAACCCTGGCAGCGGTCTTGCTGGCCTGGGGTCCACCAAGGCACTCTCCACCCCACCGTCTCCAAGCAACTTTACACAAAGGGCACAGCTGCAGTTTTTTGCCAGCTTTTGCTCCAAGTGCTCACCAGGGCCAGCTTTGAAATGGCTGGGGCTTAAAATGGTCAGAGCAGTTCCTTCTTTCTCTCATCATAGCTTCTCCTACCTTCATGAACTCCATAGGTCTCTCCTTTTCTTCCCCTGAGCTCTAAAAGCTGCAGCTTGGCAGTCGTTGCTTTTTTATTTTTTATTTTTTTTCTTTCTTTCTTTTATTTTTTATTTTTTATTTATTTTTTAAAATTATTTTTATTTTGTCAATATACAATGTAGTTGATTATTATGTCCCATCACCGAAACCTCCCTCCCTCCTCCCTCTCCCCCCTCCCACCCAAGTGTGTCTAAGTGTGTCCCCTCTATTTGCTTGTTGTAAGAACTTCAAAAAAAAAAAATAAATAAAATAATTGTGGTTGTTATATCTTCCTCTCCCCCCCCCGGTTTTTGTTGTTGTTGTTGTTGTTTGTTTGTTTTGTGTGTGTGTGTGTGTGTGTGTATGTATTTGTGTGAATTGATTCATTCACCTTTAGCTCCCTCCAATAANGACAATATTGTTAAACAACCTAAGAGATAGATTACTTTTAAGTTATACTTTTAGAAAACACAGATAGAATGTTTACTGGCCTGCTCGCATACTATTCATACTAAGTATATATGCCATGAGTGAATAAGGGTTTTGGCAAAGAAACTTGTGAAGTGAATAGAAGAACTTATTTCTATCATAGTATTTTTTTTCATCTTTGAAATGTACGTACTTCTTCAAGTACAAGTAATTTCATTTTAAAATGTCCTATATTTGCTTTCCTCAATACATATATAAATA
>NW_007741654.1:0-24489 GCF_000696425.1 Galeopterus variegatus | reverse complement strand
ATATTAACCACAGCTTGCTAACAGAAAAAGGTCACAAGATAACTTCAAGACAATGAAGGGATGGTTCGGATCTTATAACCTGATTCCAGGAAAAAGAAGCATGAGTTGATCACGTGAAACATGCTGACAAAAGGAAAGGACTGGCTGACCTCTAAAAAAGTTTCCTCCCTGCTTTTTGGACTATTGATTTAAGCTTGCTGATACAATAAAAATAGTACCCAAAACCCCCCTGCAGAGAAAAATCTAAATAAAAGGCATTGTCTCACGCTCTACTGGGCTCCAGCTGCAAAACGCTGACAGCCCGCAGAGAGAGAACATGCATACTGATGCACTAAGGTCTCTGTCTGTGTTTGTTATTTTCGCCAGCTTCTTCTTCCCTCTTTCAAGGACCCCCAAACTCGACTGGAGCTGGTCTTCGACAGAAGCTGCTGAGCTCACAGAGCAGGAGCTGGCAAAAGCCATAGCTGTGTCCTTTGGATGAAGTTGCTTGGAGGTGGCAGGGAAGAAGAGGGCCTTGGTTGCCCCCAGGCCAGCAAGACCAGTAATAGGGTTCCTGTGGACCCACATAGGAGCAAGGAGCCACAACAACTGAAATAAAGGAGCCACTCAGAGGCTGGTGAGTCATCACAAGGGACTGGAGCATGGCCTATCCCATGGGAAGTGTTTGCAGCATAGGTGGTGGGGGAGATGGACCCACCAGCAGAACATTGGGGCAAAGCAAAGACAGCTGATCTGCCCCCCAATCAGCATAGGACCACTCAGAGGAGACTGGTCAGGAATATAGAATTGTGTGGGGTGCAGTCTGATGAAAAGACTCAGGCCCAGACCAGAGTTACTACACGACCCAGGTGCACCAGATCTCACTAGACCCAGAAGTACCTATAAAGTCAACCATTAAAACCTGAGCTGCACAAAAAGCCTTCCCTAAGGAATCAGCAACAAAGCAGCAATTTAGCTCAACCACAGAACTCAAGTACTGGTCCCCATAGGAAGTCCCCCCATTTTAGAAGTAAGCAAAGGACAACAAATTAGTTCCAGCACAGAGTTTAAGTGGTGAGAACAGCAAATAATCCAAAACATCACTGAAAGAAAAAACAAAGTACCCACAATCAGAGACAAAGTTTGATATTAACTAGTAAAGGTCTCATTTCACCAAAGAACACATATAACAGCTAGAAGGACCAGAAGTCCCCTGGGCTACCAAGTCAGAAAGGGAGGAGGGCCAGGGACCTCAGCCATGCCCCTTGACACCCGCAACCAGCCCAGTGATGACCACCAAGCTGCCACAGGAAGCGCCCTGGGCTCTCCTGAGTCAGGGTGGTGGTGGGCCAAGGGCCTCAGCCATGCCCCCCTGACATGTGCAACCAGCCCATGAGGACCACTAAGCTGCAGCAAGAAGGCCCCCAGGTTCCCGAGCTGGGATGGTGGGGGGGGGGCTTTTGCCACACACCCCTGACATCTGCACCCAGCCCATCAATGACCAACCCACCACTGGAAGTGCTGTGGTCTTCCCTGTGGGAATGCAGGGGGTGCCACAGACCTCAATCCTGCCTTCCTCCTTCCACCTTCTTCCACCCCATTTCCTTCCCCTTTCCCCTCTCCCCCTTCCTCCCAACTGCTCTGCAACAATATCACAGAATGTAAGAAACAATAATATTAGTTTAAAAAGCTAAAAAAAAAAAATCCAAAACTATGAAACTATTAGAAGAATACATAGGAGAAAAGCAACTAAAGCAAAAATACATAAATGGGACTACATTAAACTAAAAAAAAAAGCTTCTGCACAGCAAGAGACACTATCAACAAAGTGAAGAGACAACCTACATAACAGGAGAAACTTTTTGCAAACTACACATCAGATAAGGGGCTATATCCAGACTATATAAGGAACTTGAGCTGGCCAGTTAGCTCATTTAGTTAGAGCATGGTGTTATAACATTAAGGTCAAGGATTCAGATCCCCAAACTGGCCAGCCACCAAGTTAAAAAAAAAAAAAAAAAGAGGAACCCAAACAACTTAACAACTCAACAGCAAAAAAAATAAGCAACCCAATTTAAAAATGGGCAAAGGACCTGAACAGACATTTCTCAAAAGAAGACATACAAATGGCCAAAAAGCACATGAAAAAATGCTCAGAATCACTAATCATCAGGGAAATGCAAACTAAAACCACAGTGAGATATCATTGCACTCTAGTTAGAATGGCTATTATCAACAAGACAAAAAGCAACAAATGTTGATGAGGATACAGAGAAGGAACTCTCCCACGTTGCTGGTGGGAGTGTAAACTGGTATGGCCATTGTGGAAAACAGTATGGAAGTTCCTCAGAAAACTGAAAGTAGATCTACCTTACAACCCAGCTATCCCACTACTGGATATTTTCCCAAAGGAAATGAAATCAATATACCAAAAAGACACCTGCACTCCCATGTCCATTGCAACACTATTCACAATGGCCAAGAGAAGGAATTAACCTAAATGCCTATCAAGGGATGAATAGACAAAAAAAAATGAGGTATATATACACAATGGAATACTATTTAGCTATAAAATGAAATTATATCCTATTATTTGCAGCAATATGGATGGAACTGGAAACCATCATTTTAAGTGAAGTAAGTCAGGCACAAAAAGACAAATACTGCATGATATCACTTATACGTGGAATGTTAAAAAAATGGTTTTCGGGCCGGCCCGTGGCTCACTCGGGAGAGTGTGGTGCTGATAACACTAAGGCCACGGGTTCGGATCCCATATAGGGATGGCCAGTTTGCTCACGGGGTGAGCGTGGTGCTGACAACACCAAGTCAAGGGTTAAGATCCCCTTACCGGTCATCTTTAAAAAAAAAAAAAAATGGTTTTCATAGAAGTAGAAAGTAGAATAATGGTTACCAGAGGTGGGGGTGGGGAAGTGGGGAGGTGAGGAAGAAAAGTGGTTGACGAATGGTTAGAAAACTATGCTATCATATACATGCTATATATGCATGTATTGAAACAACATACTGTATCCCACCCCACAAATATGTACAAGTAAATGTTAAAATATTTTGAATTAAAAACATAAAGCCTATTAATTTTTTTTTTAAAAAGCAAGACAAGATCAAAGCATAAATATGCCTAGCATCTCCACTCATTGAATCCAGTGTTATCAAGGTATGCCTATTCGGGTTTGGGGTTTATTGGTGTGGTTTATCTGGTAATAGATACAAAAGTACTTCATGTAGTGTTCAGTTAAATTTCGCAAAACGGCATTCTGAGGAAGTCCTGTTCATTCATTTTTAAAGTTAAAGAATGGGGGGGGGGCGGAAAGAGGAAAAGGAAAAAAAGGCAGCAGCCTGAGGGAATCAAATGCCACTGTTCCATATTTAACATTTGCCCTTAGAGGAATAGCAAATGTGCAGTACATTTATTTTTAAATATCAGCACAACAAAAGTTTTGTACTCTAATTCTTGCAAATAAGGAATGTCAGTATCTTACTTATCTCTATATCCAATCTTCTTTCCCTTTTCTGCCCTTTCACACATATATGTGAATTGGTAGTTGTTCAGCTCTATTTGGAATATGTGACTTGACAACCATTGGCTGCGCTTCCAGATATGGAATGTTAGCCAAGTTTTGGAGCTGCCTAGTTCTAGACCCCCTCTGTTAGCCTCCTGTTCCCCTAGAGGCCTGATGGGCAGTAGAGCACTCAAATTCTCCATCCATGTCATGCGCTGGGCACTGCTTTATTAGATGTTTTCTCTATCTTTTGTGTATACACACACACACACTTGCACACAAAATCTTTATCTCAAACATATCCTGGAATGGTCACATCACTCCATTTCATTTTGTGCTTCTTTTGGTCAGCTGAGCACTCCCACAAGCTCTGGCCACAAAATATCTGTTGGCAGACACAGGTCCTCCCAGTGTGGTCCAATAGAAACAACTGTCCATTTATGACAGTCTTCCCAATGTGAAATTCAAATAGGCTGACCCAAGAGCTTGCAAAATTTTTCATACATCTAGGAGCCTAAAATCATCAAACTCCTTCCTATAGAAGTAGTGACAACTCATGATCAGAAAAGAAATCCTGATAAGCTATGTGTTAAGAGACTGATAGCTAGAGAAGAGGATCTTGACCATAATCACAACAAAGAAAAGAAAAAATGTTGAGGTGATAGATATGCTATCTACTTTAACTGAGTCATTGTATAATATATGCATGTATTGAAACAACTCACTGTACCCCACAAGTATGTACAATTAAATTTTAAAATAAAAAATAAATAAATAGCTGCTCCGAGGAAACTAGGCAAGAAAAGCATCATGCCTATCAGAGGTGCACAGGCAGGGTTTTTTTCTTTGTAACTGAAGCACATGCACACCAGTCATGGGGCAGGTAGACCAACCACTGTTGCAAAGTTGACTTTTATAGACAATTGATGGGAAAGTGTACAGCTTGGTGTCACAAAAGTTAGGCAGTAGTTTTTCCATCAAAAACTATACTAGAAATTTCCCCAAGTCCCCATCCCAAATTACATAATTTCTCTTACTCAGCACAGTTCTTGGACCTTGCCTGATGACCAACTGGTTTTACATAGAAGATATCCGATAGTGTGGTCCATTTTTCCCATTTAGCATTACTTCATACATCTTTCCCTTAAGTCCCCCTCAACCCTCAAAAAAGGAGATTTTGCATAACTAATTGGCATTCGTTTTCATGGTCTGATAAGTTACTTCTTAAGAAAATCTCAGAGGCCATCAAGCTATTCGTAGTCTGGGTTCAGAATATACACAGCAAATTTACGTACCTTCAAAAATCCAAATCAGTACATATTAAATGAATAGAAATACTGATCATTAGCTATATATTGCTGGGCTAGCATACAATTGGACTAGTTTAAGAGGCTGGAAGAAAGGGTTACAAATTCCTTTTGCCAGGCACATCGGGCGGAGATGGGTGGCTGTGGGATAAGTACGCAGTTTTTCTCTGGGCAGTGATCTCAACTGGAATGTATCAGGCTCAACTCATTAACATAGAATTTGTGCCCTCTAGGCTAACTGGGCAATATGGAACCTAGACATCATAGCTCACCCCCAATCGCGACAAACCCTCCTTATTTTGCTTGAGATTGGAAAGAAAAGGAAAAATTATATATATAATTTTTATATACACACATTCGTATATACATACACTATATAATTACACACAGAAAACACACGAAACTCATGCAGAATTGGCTATGTTGTTCACACAGCCGCTCAGTGTAATGTATCCTACGTTCCGTCGTCCTTTCCTTGTGGTTTTTCGAGTTCGAGGCCGAGAAAGGATTTGAGGAGCCTAACTAGGAACCGGAAGGATCCGCCGACCTGGTTGCCCCACCGGCTTATTTAAACTGATGCACACATCCCCTCCCGTCGGCAGGAGGACCGCCTAGGTCCGGGAAAGGAGTTTGCCGGCGTACCCGGAACTGTTTCCAAGGTTTCCTCAGACTTTTGACGGGTGCGTGGCGGCGGGTTCTGGGAGCCAAGGCAATCGAGATCATTACTGGCTCGAGAGAGCGCCCCCTTCCCCCGCGGCTTTAGGGGCCCAGCGGGCGCGATGGCTCCGGTGTCGGGCTCGCGCAGCCCCGACCTGGAGGCCTCGGGCTCCGGGGGGAAACGTCGCAGTTCGTCGCGAAGCCCCAAGCCCAGCAAATCTGCTCGCTCCCCGCGGGGCCGCCGCTCTTGCTCGCACTCTTGCTCTCGGTCCGGGGACCGGAATGGCCTCAGCCACCAGCTAAGTGGCTACAGCCACGGCTCCCGAAACCAGTCCTACCGCTCCCGCTCGCGGTCGCGCTCTCGAGAGCGGCCCTCTGCACCGCGGAGCAGCACCCCGTTCTCTTCTGCCTCCTCGTCAGCCTATTATGGCGGCTACTCTCGTCCCTACGGGAGCGACAAGCCGTGGCCTAGCCTCCTGGACAAGGAGAGGGAGGAGAGTCTGCGGCAAAAGTGAGTGAGACAGCCGCACCTTCTCGTACGAGCCCACCAGCCTTTGGAGTCCGATTTGTCCTTTATTCCGCTTCTGACTATCCCGTGTTTCTCTCCCTCTGCCTGCCTGCGCCCCTTTCATCCCTTTTCATCAGTCCACCCACGGCGACCCTTTATTGGCCCTTTTCTTCCCTTACGTTTTCACTCATTCTCGCGCCCCTTCATAGAGTTAGTGCCCTGGTCTCCTGCAATCCGCTTCATCCTCCTGGCATATTAGCGGCATGGCCAAGAGCCTAAGACCTACTGGAATTAGAGCATTTACTTGGTTGTGTCGTTATCATTCGCGAGCATGATTTTAGTTCCCACTAGACTAAACTCATAAAAAGGAGGAGCCCTTTTTTATTGATCGCAGAATTCGTTGTGCCTAGTACTTTGTACGCTTGCAACCATTGCTTGTTGAATGAAGGAACAGTTTGAAGTAAGATATGTAAGTGGAAATATTCTGTAGGGAATGGGGAAGGGTTGAAATTAAGGATTGAAATTGGATAAGAGGAAAACCTTCCCCTCAGACAAGATGATTAGATGAATGTGGGAAACGTGATCTGCTAAACTACAGATGAGACTACCTTGAGAAAGGTCTTGTTAAGTGGTCTTAATCTCGACCATGAAAAATGACGCCAGGGTGAGATCAGATCTCTCTAATGAGAGTGAGTATTGGAGTGGAAAATGCATAGTTTAAAAAGGAAAAGTTTATAATTATTGCTTTGTAAGTCTTAATATGTGAGGTTTATTAAGTGTTAAATTATGTGTCAGGCACTGTACCAAGTGCTTCACACGTACTACGTGTTAAAAAAACGAGAAATGTAGGAGTATTACAGACATTCAGGGACGAGTGAAAGTTCCAACAGTCGGGAGATGTCTTCATGATTTTTTTTTTTTTTTTTCTTCCAGCAGTGGGAGGTAATAAAGTATAGTGATGGAAAGGATAGGCTCCAGAATCAGACTGCCTTTGAAGCCCTGATTTGCCACTTAATAGCAGTGTGACTTTCGGCAAGTTACTTAACCTCTCTGAGCTTCATTTCTTCACCGTTAAAAAGGGGATAAAATTAGTACCAAGGCTTTTGGAGTTGTAATAGTTTAGTGCCTGGAACATAATAAATATTCCATAAGTGTTAGCTATTAGTGCTTCAAGCATGGGAGCAGAAACAGAAACAGTCCTGAGTTAGGTTGGAGACCTACCTCTCCAAATTAAATTTTTCAGAAAGGTGCCCACAGTCTATGTCAATCGAAAAGCAAATGGCTTCTTATTGGAGAATCCTCACCAAAAGATGTCAGAACTGCTTGAATGAAATTTGCATTTGTACATGTAGAAGATAATTTAACAGTACAGGTGAAGCCAGGTGGTAACAGGTATAAGAACAAGAATTCGTGCTCTTCGAAGTCTGGCAGGCATTTTCCCCCTACATGCCTATATTCCTGGTATGGTTGTAAGTACATCCCCTTTTAGCTTGTCTGTTTCTTCAAGTGGGAAACCCTCTGAGTCTAACTTTGCAATTATAATACCTTTCCCCCTGAATAAAGAAGTAAAAAATAACTTATTCGATCAAACTAATTGTATGTATTTTGTAAGGATTTCTTAAAACAAATGGCTAAAGCGGCTAAACTTTGAGGAATTGAGCCTTTTGTTTTTGCAGTTTATGAGTAATAGCACAAATTAGAATAAATGACAAACATAAAACAAAAGGAGAAAAAAATGTTAGTGTCTTCTGAAGGATAGAAAATGTACTCCTTTTCCAAAAAAGAACTAAAACAGGAAATGAACCCCATATTTCATTGAGTGCAATTTTTTATCAAATAAAACTTTTCATTCTAGAACTCCATTTATTTTCTACTTCTGTTTTATTTTTATTTTCTTCATTAATTCCTGGGTTTCTGAAAACTGATGGTTTAACCAAATCAAAAGAGACTTCTCTTTACTTTCATAAACATATATAAATAATTAAAGTTATTTTCAAATGTAAAACTGTTTCTGTCACATATTGAAGATGATGAAATGAGCAATTAGGAGCTATGTCATGGATTCAGCAGAAGAGATGAACTTGATGGTCTCCCAGGCTATCATTTCTGATCCGGCCACTCAGGCTGTCAGTAGTCTGTATCACTTGGTAGTATTATCAGAACATCAAATCCTAAGTGATGTGTTTACATTTAAACCAAGTTTTTATTAATGTTAAGAACTTAAAGGGAAAATAAGACTTAACTGTACTCCTCTTGAATTTGATTAAATATTTAGGAAACAATTCAGCCATTTAGTTATAATTAACATCTGTATCTTCTAGGAGATTAAGTGAGAGAGAGAGGATTGGAGAGTTGGGAGCTCCTGAAGTATGGGGACTTTCTCCAAAGAATCCTGAACCAGAGTAAGTGGTTACAAAATGTCTTTTTATAATATGTTTAATATTTGTTTAAATCCTAATTCTGTTGTCAAAATTTTTGTTAAGTGAAGAACATTAAGTACATCTCACATTTTTTATTCTTTCTTGTGATTTATGCTATTATACCCCTTAAGTTTTAAAAACATGGAACATATCTAAGGATTAAAACATGTTGCTAGTGGGTTTTAGTATGCTAATTGTTCTTCTTAAATTGTAATTCATGGGGTGCTAATTTCCTATTCATAGAATGATTCAGTGTTAAAACAAGTGATACCATTTATAGTATTTTGAATTATTTTTTCTCAACTAGCCCAGTAGCAGATTGCATGACAAATATTAGCACTGGAAAAGGGATTTTTAAAAATTAATATACTAGTATGGTTTTGTTTAATTGATTTTCCTATATCCAATACTGTCTGAAGGATTAATGCTTTTTCTTTTTCCTTATTTCTTTACTCTTTGTCTTATTCATAAGTTTCTTCTTCCCTGTCCTCTATTTCTGTGTCTACTTTGGGTTGTTGAGACAATGTGTTTGAGAGGTAAAACTGTAATTTGTCACCAGGTGATAAAGCATTATTGTCTGAAACTTGTTCTTATAGATACCTTTGGAAAATGCTTGAAGAACCTGAACTCATGGAATTAGAGTTGGAAGGAATCCTAAAAATAATTTTCTAGAAAATACCTAAATTATTCCAGGTGTGATCTTCAGAGGAAAAGATTATATGATGTGGAAACTCCCTTTCTGAACTATTATAGTATTTTAATAATACTCATTTTCAGAATTCTCTGCAACAGAATGAAATCTCTTTAGACTGTAGTTTGTTAGGTTCTTCTTGCTCTGAGGAGACAGAGCAATTGCTGCTATACCATATGTCCTTTACACACTTCAAATAAATTATGAAGTCTTCCCTCAGCTTTCTTATCTCCAGTTTCTTTCATCTTTCCTTGTAGTTCCTGCTTCTCTACTTTTGCCCAGTAGTTTCTTCTGAAAATATAAATCCTCCATGCTGCTTTCACTTTGAATAGCACTCTGTAAACTCTAAAGCATTATGCAAATGTAAGCTATTATTATGAAAGTGGTAGACCCTTCAATTGCACTCTTATAAAAGTAGTCCAGTGTTTACTTTTAATGGTTCTTGGGCAATCATTGTCATTACTGGAAAATTTTAAGTCCGTATTTTTATACCCCATGGTTCATATCTCATCACTTTTCTAATTCTCACAACCATTTTCTTTAAACTTAGCTCTGATGAACATACACCAGTAGAGGATGAAGAGCCAAAGAAAAGCTCTACTTCAGCTTCTACTTCAGAAGGTATTTTTTTAATACAGAGCTTTTTTACTGAGAAGTTAAAAAAATAAGTTTATAAATAGTTGAACATTAGATTGATTTTATTCAAATTGCCTATTGTCTATTCCTCTTCAGTATTTCAAATAAAATTGATATTCAGAAATATTTCTCTAGCAGTTAGTTTTTTATTTGTATTTTCTATAGAAGAAAAAAAGAAGTCTAGTCATTCAAAAGAAAGGTCCAAGAAAAGAAGAAAGAAAAAATCATCTAAAAGAAAACACAGGAAGTATTCTGAAGATAGTGACAGTGACTCTGATTCTGAAACAGACTCTAGTGGTAAGAAAGCCAACATCATTCTGCAAGCCTCACTTCAATACTAGTTTTACTTCTTAAAACTTATTTTAGAAGAAGGCTGTTAAAAAATAATAATAATAATAGTGAAGAGTTTTTGAATGTGTACTGTTTGCCAGGCACTCTGCTAAGTGCTTTATATTATTGCCATTAAATCATAGGATACATCTTATAGATGAGGAAATGGAGGCACAGAGCAGGTTATTAAGTACCACACCCAAGGTGACAATTGGGATTCAGTCCTAAGCAGTGTGATTCCAGGTTGGTTGTTTGTAGTTATACAAGGCACCTGGCACCAGACCAAAGTCAGGAGGTTGGGCTGCACGATGTGTGGCACCAAAGTAAGCGTTGCAGTGCCACATCAGCCCAGTGGAAGGGCTCTTTTGGGCAATTCTCATGCCCAGTGGGCACCTCTGCAATTTTTAAAAAGGCTTGCCATAAAGTACCTTCTTCAGGCTGGCTGCCAATTGACCTAAGGCACCCCATCTGGGGTAGTGCATCACAAAAAGCCACCTTTTTGTGCCCTCTCTTGGCTGATGATTAACCAGAGGGTCCCTCCCTTGGGGTTGACATATTACACAGTGGCTCCCCTTTCTCTGATATCATTTGAGTTTCCTGGGCCCCAGTGTCACTTTTTTCCCTTACTGCTGGAAGACTGAACTTCCTTAAATCACGCCTGAGCTTGTCAGTCCCCTACTTAAAATCCTTCAATAGCTCTCCATAGCCTTCAGGGTAAAGACCCTGACTGATCCCTCTGTAACCACATATACCCTGTCACTTTCTCTTGCACCATCTTCTGTAGCCTGAGAACTACTTTCTTTCTCCTCAGTATTGTATGACCTTTCTCTTGACTCTGTTACTTGGTACAGAGAGTCCCTCTACCAACAATGCCAATCTCTCTCTCCCTCCAGCTTGGCTACTCATCACAACAGTGGGCATGTATTGCTTTTGTAATCAACTGATTTTTAGAAGAACTAGCTTAAGACTAGTAAACTTTTCCTCAAAAACCTTCCTGAAATCAACTTTTCCTGGCCAACTCTTCCTCAACCACCTGCCCAAAATCAGTCTGGTTTTGAGACTCATCTGTATGCTCAGAGCACCCCATGCTTCCCTCTGTCACACTGGATTGTATATATCTCTTTATCTGTCTCCTCCATTAGACTGAGCTCCTAGAAAGCATTCTCTCCCCCACCCCACAACATACACGTTTTTTTTTCTCCTTTTTATCATGAAAATCTTCAAACATTCAGAAAAGTAGAAAATAGTATAACTAATACCATTTACTTATCACTCATATTTAACAGTTCTTAGTATTTTGACATATTTGCTTCAAATATGGGTTTTTTGCTGAGATGTTCAAAGTAAATTAGAAACGTCACCCTTCCACCCTAAATGTTTCTGTACACATCTCTAAAAAATAATGACATTTTCCTACTTAACCACACTACTATTATCTCACACAATAAAATTAATAATAATACCCTATATCATCTAATACCTAGTGTGACTTTAATTTCTTTGTCCCCAGTGCCTAGTACAGTTCCTGACAAGTAGCAATAAATGTTTGAATGAATTAATTTCTTGTAACAAGTAGGACAGCAATAGTATATTCATCTACTCAAAATTGTTGGGGTTTTAGGGGTAGCCACTTGGCTCAGTTGGTAAGAGTGCAGTGTTATAAAACCAAGATCAAGGGTTCGGATCCTAGTACTGGCCAGCCACCAAAAAAAAAGTATTGGGGTTTTAGAGTTAAAAAAAATTTTTTTTCATTTATAATGTGCTTTAATTTGCAGATGAAGATACAAAAAGGAGAGCAAAGAAAGCCAAGAAAAAGGAAAAGAAGAAGAAACGCAGATCGTCAGTTTTTTCTTTAATTTTTATTATGGAAAAGTTAAAATGTATATAAAATGACATAAAATAGTATAATGATCCCCCATGTACCCATCTCCCAGTTTGAACAATTATTAACTCATGGGTAGTCTCCACTGCCCCCCCCCAATTATTTTGTAACCAATCCCAGATATCACTCCATTCATAAACAGTTCAGCATCTTTCTCTAAAAGATAGGCATTCTTTAAAAAAAAAATCCATGGACTGGCCCCGTGACTCACTCGGGAGAGTGCAGGGCTGGCAGTGCCGAGGCCGCTGGTTCGCATCCTATATAGGGATGGCTGGTGCGCTCACTGGCTGAGCGTGGCACAGACAACACTGTGTGGAGGGTTGCAATTCCCTTACTGGTCAAAAATAAAATAAATAAATTAAATAAATAAATAAAATAAAATCCATTATTTTATTAGGGATTGCAAAATGGTGATAGTCTAATTCTGGCTTTCTTCATTTATTGATAAATTCTATAAGAGCAATTTATCCTCACCAACTGTTTGGGTACCTGGAATTACAGTTTGGATAGGAAGGGCAGGACATAATTGCTTGACTTTTTTGTTTGTTTCATGAGTTTTCAGAATACAGGTTGAGTATCCCTTATCCAAAATGTTTGGGACCAGAAGTGTTTCAGATTTCAGATTTTTTTCAGATTTTGGAATATTTGCAGACTACATATCAGTTGAATGTGGTAATCCGAAATCCACAACACTCCAATGAGCATTTATTTTGAGCCTCATGTCAGCGCTCAAAAAGTTTCGGATTTGGGAGCATTTTGGACTTTGGGTTTTCAAATTAGGGATGCTCAACCTGTAATGAGTTGGA
Organism: Galeopterus variegatus; assembly: GCF_000696425.1. Lineage (NCBI taxonomy): Eukaryota > Metazoa > Chordata > Mammalia > Dermoptera > Cynocephalidae > Galeopterus > Galeopterus variegatus. Next base: position 11,752 of record NW_007741654.1, on the reverse strand, counting down.
CTTTTTTTAAGTATCATTATGAACCCAAGGATTTAAACATATTTGATGGACTTTAATCCATTACACTTAAAATTAGTATTAGTGCTCAAATTGCTAAACACTGTTTTTTAGGCTGTTTTATTTTTTATTTCTGTCTTTCTACAACATGAGAACTATATTTCATTATTCCCTTTAGTGATCTTTTTATAGTGAAACATGATTTTGTTAAATAAGTTAGGAGATTTTTTAATTGAAATTCTTCTCTAGCAAGTTTGAATAAGCTACAAATTCAGATCATTTTAATCAGTCTTACCTTTCATTGCCTTGAAAGATTTAGATGCCCTTTAACATGGGAATATTAAGTGAATTTGTATCGAATTATAATCCCTACAGGAAGAAATATAAAAAAAAGAAGTCTAAGAAGAACAGAAAAGAGCCCAGTGATTCAGACTCTAAAGATTCCCAAGAAGAGTTTCTGGAGAATCCCTGGAAGGATCGATCAAGTAAGTTCTACCAATAGACTTTAACTCAGAACAGATGAAATGTTAAAATAACCAGTTAGTCAAAATGTAAATGTGTTTCTGAACATCTTTTATACAGAGGCTGAAGAACCCTCAGATTTAATTGGCCCAGAGGCTCCAAAAACACTTGCCTCTCAAGATGATAAACCTTTGAAGTAAGTAGCCACGTATATATAATACCTAAAGTACCTTCCAAAAAGTTTGGCCCTAACTTACCTTGCCAGGCTTATCTCCCTCTACTCCCTTATTTATACCCCAGCTTCCAACTGAGCTGGACTACTAAAACTTTTCCTGTATTTACTATGCACTTTCCCACTTTTGTGCCTTTTTTAGCTTATTTCTTCCCCAACATTCCTTCCCTTCTTTTCCCTGCCCTCTGTTTTCCCCCCTACCCCCAATTTCTTTCTGTTAAAATCGTTACTATCCTTCAAGGCCTGTTTCCAAAGGAGGGGGCATATGCTGATTCCTAATACTTCCTCTCCACAAGTAGGTGTGATTTTTACCCCTTTAATTCTCATAGCATTTTCTATTTCTTTTATGCATGGTATTATACATTTTACCTTGTATTGGAGTTATATTCTTATTAATATGTAAACTCCACAAGGACAGAGATTATTTTTGTATTACAAGCTTTGAGTTTAATAGGTACTTAAGAAACATTCACTGAACTGAATGAAGGAATAGAAGCTTTTAAAGTCCCTTTGAATGAAAGTTAATAGATAATTGTTACTGTATAGCATTACTATTGGTTATAAGTATGTTAATCTGAGATATATTATTTATTTGATTTGGATTTTTTTTTAAAGGGAAAAAGGGAAAGGGAATCAGCTGGAGGCAGAAGCAGGAATGGCAATACCAATAGGGATAAATTAATCCATAACTGTAAACCATGAATCTATTCTCACTAACATCAGTTCTTTTGTTCTTCTAAAGTATCTCTGCATTTTTGGGTTAGTTATATAGGTCATAGTGCAGTGGTCACTAGTTTATTTTAATTAGTGATTTATTTTAATTAGCAATTCACATTGGGCTTCCCAGCACACTACTACTCAACACTGTTATTCCTGCTGTTGTCTGAGAGAAAATGGTTTTTTGTTGCCCTCTTTAGCTGATGAGCTTTTTATATTGAGATGATTTAATGGACCTTTTCTAAATTCTGAATTACTTTGTAGCTATGGCCATGCTCTCTTACCTGGTGAAGGTGCAGCTATGGCTGAATATGTAAAAGCTGGAAAACGTATCCCACGAAGAGGTGAAATTGGCTTGACAAGTGAAGAAATCGCATCATTTGAATGCTCAGGTTATGTAATGAGTGGTAGCAGGTATGTTCTTGGCATTGAGCTCAGTTTTTATAATTAGATCTTTTCCTTCTTTCTTACTACCAGAATTATATCCTGGTGATTGATTTTCATTAAGTGACTATTCCTAATGAAAAGTAGAGTATAAATATTGCTGTGATTTGGTTTTATTGGTATAAATGTGGTTGTCTAAAATTCCAGCCCCAAACTCAGCTATATCTCCAACTTCAAAGAATCAATCTTTCCAATGTCCTTTCCTAGTTGATTGTTTGGTAGTTTAATCTACTGGAAAATATAGTTAAATTTAGCTATTTATCACAGCCTCAAGAGGAATGTGACATTTTGGTAGTTAGGAAAGCATTTTCACAAGACAGTGTTTCCTGGTTTCCAAGTTTGCCTTCAGCTCTCTGTGGACCCAGGTTTTTGAGAATGAATAGCAGAAAAGGATTATGAGGGGGCTGGCTGGTTAGCTCAGTTAGAGCATGGTGTTATAATACCAAGGTCAAGGGTTTGGATCCCCATACCAGCCAGTCACAAAAAAAAAAAAAAGAAGAAGAAGAAGAAAAAAAGGATTATGAAAGACACCAGGTTCAGCGTGGGGAAATGAATATAAAATTAGGGAAGAGAAAGCAAAGTGCCAGGAAGAACCAGGAGAGTGAGCTAACAGCACAGCAGTACTGAGATCAAATTGAATGCTGGATTCTTTAAAACTTTATAATCTTTTTAAAATAGATAATTATTTTTAAATATCATTGGGGGCGAATATTTGTAGAACACCCAAAGCACCTCCAAAATCTTGAAATCCTGAGGACCAACATTTGAAACATTATATTGGAGGACCAGCACAGTAAGACAAGAAAAAGAAATTCGAAGCATAAGGATTGGGAAGGAGGATATAACACTGTCATTTTTTGCAAATTATATGATTGTTTACATAGAAAATCCCAAAGAATCTTCAGATGAATTATAAATAAGTGGAGGGTTTAACAAATGGTTGGATATAAGGTTAATACACAAAAATCAATTGCATTTTTATATACCAGCAACAGAGAATAGAAAATGCAATTAAATAAAAAGAAAACAACATTTATAGTAGTATCAGAGAATGTGAAGGACTTAGGAATAAATCTTAATAAAAGATGCCCAAGTTCTCTACAGAGAAAACTATGAAACACTATTAAGGGACATTAAATAAGACCTAAATAAGTGGAGAGATACCATGTTCATGGATAGGAAGGCAATATTGTAAAGCTGTCAGTTCTTCCTAAATTGACCTGTAGATTCAATATAATTCTAATCAAAATCGCAATAGAGTTTTTCATGAAACTTAATAAGCTGGTTCTAAAATTTATATGTAAAATTTATATGTTAAAGGCCAAGAATAGCCAGGTCACTTTTAAAACAGAAGAGCAGGAAGGTGAGATTTGACCTACCAGATATAAGGACTTATTATGAGACTTACAGCACTTTACAAAGCGTAGGGGAACAACCAAATTGTTCAATAGAATAAAATACAGAGCCCCAGGATAGAGCCATACATGTATGGAGCTTCGGTATATAAAAGAGATTGCATGCCAAATCATTGGAGAAAGAAGGAACTATTTAGTAAATGGAACAGGGAAAAAGTGGTTATCCATAGGAAAAAGATGAAAGTAGGGCCCTACATCACATTATATAAAATGCAATGCAGCTAGATTAAGGATTTTAAGAGCAAATATCTTTTAGACCTTGGGGTGGGGAAGTGTTTCTTAAAGAAGACAAAAAGTGCACTACCCATAAAATAAAATATTGATTAAAATTGCCTAGGTTAAAAGTAAGAACGTTTGTTCATCAAAAGACACCTTAGTTGCAAGCTGAGATAAGATCTTGGAATACACACACCTGCTAAAGAGTTAGTATTGAGCACATTTAAAGAATACCTATAAACAACCCAAAAGAAAAACGGGAAAATGATACAAACAGGCATTTGTCAGAAGAAGAAATACCTATGGTCTATATACTCATAAAAAGGTGTTCATTATTATTGGAAATGGAAATCAAGAACTTAGTGAAATACCACTTTACCCATTCGAGGCCCATTCTACCCATTTGATAGACAAAAATTCAAACGTGTAACAGCACCAAGCATTTGAGAGAATGTAGATCTACAGGATCTCTTAACTAACTACTGCTAGTGGTGATGTAAATTGGTACAAACACATTGGAAAACAGTCTGGCATTATCTTGGAAAGTTGAGTATTCATATATTTTATGACCCAGCAACTCCACACCTGGGTACCCAAGAGAAAATATTTTCCATGTACTAGGAGACATGTACATGTATGTTTATTACAGCATCCTTCATGTAGCATTTCTGTTCCAGATAGATTGCTGTACTCACTGTACCCTGAGCAACCTAAATACATTGTCATCTCCTTGATTTTCCTATTTTGCACTCCCCAACCTTCAACACCAACCTAAAATTATTCTCCCCTCTTCTTACCCAGTTTTTCTCCATTTTTCTAGACAAATCTTAAGCTTCTTGAACTGATTGTGTAGGATTGGGTACATACATTTAAAAGGCAGGTTTTCTTGACGTTTTCCCTCTAAATAAACAGACCTTTTAAAGATGATGTCATGCCTCTATCCCAGTACTCTACTGATATGGCCCTTGTGCTAAATCCCTTCTTTCTTTTCTTTGAGCCACTACCAGACTCTAAGGAAGTTAAATCCACTGTCAAAGACTCCTCTTCACTTATAGAGTTATACTTGGTTCTTATGGTTATACTGGAAATTAGAACTTTAAAGAATTTCCACATGATTGATGACAAGTTAAATCTTTCATATATTCTATTAATTCCACAAAGGCAAATGGACATATATCACCTAGGAAGTTTAATAATTTGCCCATTTCTGGTTGTTTTACTAGAAACAACTAGTCTCATGCCCTTATTATTTGAAATTAATAACATTCACTATGTTGACAGAACATCAGAGATCATTATTTGAATACTAGAAATGAATCAAAGAACACATTGGTAAAAAAAAATGAAGGATCTTTTGAAAATTTAAACTCATTTCAAAAACAGTTTCTATTTGTCAGCTTTTAAATAGAGCACTGTGTTAAGAAAGGATTAATGAGGACATGCTATGAGAATAACTGAGAAATTAAGCCAAAAATAAAATTATCTCCAGGCATCGCCGAATGGAGGCTGTGCGACTGCGAAAAGAGAACCAGATCTATAGTGCTGATGAGAAGAGAGCCCTTGCATCCTTTAACCAAGAAGAGAGACGAAAGAGAGAGAACAAGATTCTGGCCAGTTTTCGAGAGATGGTATACAGAAAGACCAAAGGGAAGGATGACAAATAAGGATTTTCTGATTGTTCAGCAAACATTTTTTGTTTGTTTGTTTGTTTGTTTGTTTGTTTGTTTATAAGGATGACCGATAAGGGGATCTTAACCCTTGACTTGCTGTTGTCAGCACCACGCTCTCCCAAGTGAGCTAACCGGCCATCCCTATATAGGGATCCGAACCTGTGGCCTTGGTGTTATCAGCACCACACTCTCCCAAGTGAGCCACGGGCCGACCCCTCAGCAGACATTTTTAACAAAAAAAAAAAAGTCTGGGTTCTACACATACACACAGAAAGATTATTATGCTCTGAAAAAGCTTTACAGTGCTACTGTGCCTTCTATTTAATTCTTTCAGTCCTTTAATGAAAAGCTGCTTATTGATATAACTTTAGCAAGTTCTTTGGGTTCTTTTGGATTGACCATAATAACTTTCTGGTTTAAAAAATCCAAATTATGAATTAAATCCTACTGTATTGGGGGAGGTGTCATGGAGAGAAAGTATCATTAGGATGAGAAACTTAAATCTCCCGCCATGGGACAGTGCTACTTTTAGCTGTACATGATGCCTGTCCCCCACCCCCCAACTGAACTTGTGGGAAATTTTCATTCCTCTGCATTGAATGTGTTATAAATGGACTTGATATAGGAGGCCACTTTTGTTAACAGAATGAAGGCATTGCTGAAAAAAGCAAATCTGGAATTTGAAAACTGACTTATATAATACCATATATAGTCTTCCCTGGAAGTAATGTATTTTGTTTATACCCCTACCTCCACTACAAAACCAACAACAAACGAGAAATCAAATTAACCCACAGACTTGTTGAATTGCAAATGTGAACATTAGGTTTTTTAAGTTCTTAATGTTACTTAAAAATGTTTCTTTCAAGTATAAAGTCTTGGGAAGTCTACCGTTATGCCAATGTAAGTACATTGTTTCAATCTAAGCTGTACTTCGATTATAGGATAACATCTAAAAAGAATGGGAGTCAGCTATGGTCAAGAGTTCTGATACAGGGCTGGCTGGTTAGCTCAGTTGTTTAGAGCATGGTGTTGGTAACACCAAGATCCAGGGTTTGAGCCCTGTTACCAGCCAGCTGCTAAAAAAAAAAAAAAAGTTCTGATAGGGAAAATACAATGAATTAGTATTTTTATTTAGTTGTTTCATAAGGATGAAACTAAAATGATATTAAGCATTTTTAACTCTATCCTTTATGTAGTAAGCAGATTTCATTTTAAACATTGTTGTGAAGGTTAATTCTAGATGTCAACTTGGTTAGATGAAGGAATGCTGAGAAACCTGGTGAAGCAATCTTTTCAGGTGTATCCATGAGGGTGTTTCCAGCAGAGATTAGTATGAGAGTCTGAGTGGCCTGGGTGTGAAAGACCCACCCTCAGTGTGGGTGGGAACCGTCCAATCCGCTGGGGGTCTGGAGAGAACAAGACAGAGGAAAGAGGTGAAGCTCACTCTCTTGATCTCCTGGAGCTGGGATACACTCTTCTCGCCTGTCTGTGGACATCAGAGCTAAAGACTCTTCAGCTTCTGGGTTCCAGAACTTACACCAAGGACACCATCAGCTTCCCTGGTTTTGAGGCCTTTGGACTTGGACTGAGCCACAGTACTGGCATCCAATTTACAGATGTCCTATCGTGGGCCTTTTCTTCATAGCCACATGAGCTAAATCCCTTAATAAATCCCTCTCATATAATTATAACATATCCTATTGATTCTGTCTCTCTGGAGAACCCTGACTAATACAATTGTTAAACCTTTCAGTTTATTTTTTAAATCTGTCATTCAGTTTAATTTTAAATGTTTTACAAACATTAAGTTTGTATAGAACCCCCTCACTTTATCACTTTTTTATGCTATTATTGACTTTAAAGTTTGGGAGAAATGGAAAATTGTGGGACTGTGAGATTACGGTCTTTTTCCCTCTCTTATTTTGTTCAGTTTTACTTAGGTCACATGAGTGAAGTGAGAGGGGACAGTGAAAGTTTTGGCTGTTTTTGTTAAGGATGTTTTGATCTGCGTTATTATTTTATGCCTATGGTAAATTTAAATTATCTGGGTAATGGGGAATTCTGACTTTGCTATTATAAAATTTCCTCTCTCCTTATAATAGTTTAAAAGTGGTTTTTATCAAAAGTTTTTAAATGAGGCAGTCAAAGCAAAAGTTTTACTGTTTAACATATGTTCTAGGAAAATGTCTACTTTTAACCCACAACTACTAAACAGCATTCAGCATGTAGCCACATTTATGATCCTTAAATTTGAAGTGATTTTTATTTATCTATACATAATCATAGTTACTGCCTACCCTACGTTTTCAAAAGTTAAAAGGAAACTAGGTCCCAAACTTGTGAGTCTTAATCCATCTACTTCCCTGTATAATAAAACCTAAATTTTATAATCCGCACTTAAAAACTTTGTTCTCTAAGGACATTATTTTTTGGTACTGTTTCCTAGAAACCAAATGAGTATGTTTTCTTATTTTCAGTAGGCAAGGTAGTTTAAATGCAGCAATCTTGTGATATATGAAAATTATGAATTTTTATTTGATTCTCTTGCCTCCTGTACAGCATAAATACTCAACAATTGTTTGTTGAGTAAATGAAAGAAAAGACAATAAATTACTTCAGAACCTTACCATTTCTTTCGTCAGTGTTTGTTTGGGAACAGTCTGCCAAAGAACAACTTCAGTAGCATATTCTTTGGGAAAGAGGAATTATAGAGTTTGGACGTGTTGTCCCTGCCAAAACTCATGTGGAAATCTGATCCCCAATGTGGCAGCATTGGGAGCTGTTTGAGTCATGGGGGCAGATCCCTCATGAATGGATTAATGCTCTCGCTAGGGGAGGGGGGCCTGAGTGAGATCTCACCCTATTAGTTCCCACAAGAGCTGGTTGTTTAAAAGACCTTGGCACCTCCCCTTTCTCTCTCTTGCTTCCTCTCACCATGTGATCTGTTTGTACCCAACAGCTGCCTGCTGCTTTCCGCCGTAAGTGGAAGCAGCCTGAGGCCCATGCCAGACATAGCTGTCCCAGAATTGTAAGCAAATAAACCTCTTTTCTTTATAAATTACCCAGTCTCAGATATTCTGTTATAGCAACACAAAACAGACTAATACAAGGAGGGAAGAATAAAAGGGCTAAAAGTATTTTATTTTCAGCTCATTGAGAGTTACTGCTTCAAACTGTGTTTACTCACCTGAGCCATAAGTCAAATAGTAAGGTTATTGTATTTTAAATATATTTTTTGTTCTCCAGAGAGACTTATCTAGTTTCCCACCTCCTTGCCTGTTGCTCTGATTGGATTTTTCCTCCTTTTTTTATTTATTGTTTAAATATAACAGTAAAAAAAAAAAGAAAATTTACAGTTCTACCACATCAATTGTCTTTAGTATTCTGTGTTCCTTTCCAGTGCTTGTCTATGTAATTATGTATTCTAATGTACTTGTAAATAATTATTCAATGAGTAATGTAATTTTGTCTTTGGTGTCTTAAAATTTTGCAGCCAGGCAAAAGAGCCTCATAGGGCATGTAGGAACAAGTGATGATCTGGTGTGAGGATAGGAAGAAGACAGAAATAAGTAAGGGTGATGACTGTGCCAATTCCTGTTTCATTGCCCCCATTCCTCAAGCCACCCTGCTGCCATCATGTACAATACATGGATGGAAGGCAGCATGCCCAGTTTCAGAGCAAAATGTATTATTTAGCAGTGAGGTTTAACTCACAGTAAATGAAGGGGTCTGTGAGTAGACCTTCAGACTGCATGTATTATGAGCTATAGAACTGTTGCCATTTTGTTTTTCCCTAGTTGTGCTCATAAAGAGGTGTGTCTGGGCTGGAGACTTAGGCTCAAGACGAAGGAACAAGCAGCCAAGTACCAATCTTAGTTTGGTCTCTCAGGTGAATTTTAGCAACTCTCTAAACTCAGCTCTGTACCTGCAAGACTCTAAACTGACACACATAGTGATGGGGGAAATCTTTTAGAAAATAGAAAACAACTTACTGGTTACTCTGCTAATGTGATGGAAGTTGCAGAATGGAAAATGAAAAAAATACAGCTGGCTTGTGTGCCTCAAGTTTATTATTCAATAAATATTCTGTGGTTTGATGTGCAGTATTGTATTTTTAATATATTCTGATTAGAAAAACAATCCTAAAACATTTGGTAAAAATCAGGCAATAAATATTGAATTAGAAGCAAGTATTTCCAGTATATCATTTTTGGTCTCGATAATGTCCGTCAGCCATTTTTCTCGAAAGCGAATCATTCCTGGTCTACAGAGGAAGAAAAACAGACACACCAAAAGCTTTTAAAGTCAAACAAAACATTAAGCCAGGGATTCCTGTTTACTGTTATGTTGCTAGTGAGCAAGAAGCCTCCTTTTTTGGTGGGGAAGAGGGGTAGGGAGGATTCTCTCTATCTATTCTTTACTGTTCCTTAGGCCCATCAGTGAAAGTATTCATGAGCTTATATGTAAAGATTCTTCAAGAAAGCTGCTATACAAATAAAAGGGATTATTATACATGAGTTAATTCCATGTGATTTTGAAGTTTCCCATAGAAACAATAGACATGACCCACTTTGTCCCCACCCTACTCCAGCAACTAATCCTCAAGTTTCAAATCACTAAAAAACCAGACACTAAGAAAAATAATTTTCTAGGATAATGGCAGAATCCAACTTTCAGCCCATTCTAATGGGATAGGTGATCCAAAGAAGAAAAGTAGCCATTACATGAATTATCTGTGGCTGTGGGCCTGCTAGATTCCTGGAGTGTAATGACCTTTCTCCCACCGTTTTAAAATAAGTCCTCAAATATTTATTACCTTTGAACTAATGATTGGTCCTCAAGGGTATAAGAGACATCAATGGGTGCATCCTAAGGAAGAGGAACAGCTGTCAGCCTAGATCAGTCATACCAACTCTTAATTCCTTCCATCCTTACACATGTCCACATTCTTGAATTTCCAGAATTCATCTTCCTTATAAATTGGGAGTCTGTAGGTGGTAGTTCTTTGTCACTTTAAACGTGTTTCCCAAAAGATCTTTTTGGCAACAAATATCTTAAGAATCTCCACAAAATTGGAAACAAGTTGGGAGAGGCTTAACATTAACAGTAGCTTGAGTAAGTTTCCATGCTTCTGTTCATTCAACTGACAGTTTCTACTTTACCTCTTAGGAATGGTATGAGAATGAAAATATAGATGAGCAAGGCTTGAAAACTTTTAAAGCAGCATTCAAATGTAGGTTGTAATATTGTCTCAGTGGTCCCCTCCCATTCTCGCCTCCAAAATTATACTTGGAATTTTGAGCAAGAGCCATTAAGACCTCTCTCTGTACGGTCTTGTTCACCTCCACCAGCCTTACTTCCCGATCTCTGACCTTGGCCAGTTAGCAAGAGAGCCAATGGAGGGGTATATGACCAGGAAAAGTGAGAACTCCCCATATTGTAATAATCTTTAGATTAGCCCAGGCTCCAAACTCTACATAGAAACATTTGTACTAGGATAGGTTCAATATAGGACATAGTTGGCTCACTATGTGGTTATATATAAAGCCTTAGAATCAGGCTGAGGATCAAATAACTTTTGCGAAAGGATGGGAAGACAAAGGGGAAATAATATTTTTATGTCTGTTGTGTTCCAGGCATTATGCTTAGCACCAGCCCTGCTCTAAGGACCCTTCCCCTGGATTCATGGATTATTTTGGCTTCTTTCACACCAGCTATCAAGTTAACATATTTCTTATTCATGGTTTACCTAGTGGCTACAAGCAATGATTCCTTCGAGTATTATTGAGTGCCTACTATTTTCCAGGCCTTGTTTTACAACAAGACAAAAATCCCTGCCTTCGTGGAGCTTACATTCTGATGGGAAGCACATAATAACAAAATAATTAATTATATAGAATATTAGAAGGTGATAAGTGTTATGGAGAAAAAGCATGGGGGGAGAACAAGATAGAAAGTATAGCAGAAGAGGTAAGGGAGTGGGCAATGCACATGCCTAGGAGAGAGCATTCCAGTCAGAAGGAACAGCAGTGCAAAGAGCCTGAGGCAGGACTATACCTGGCTTATTTGAAGAGTAGCAAGATCAGAGTGGCTAGAACAGAGTAAGTGAGGAGTGGGAAAACAGAAATAACAAGGGACCAATCACACAAGGCCTCACAGGCCCTTGCTACTCAAATGTAGTGTCTGGAGCTGCAGTATCACCATTGCCTGGGAGCTTGTTAGTAATGCAGAATCTCAGGCCCCACCTCAGACCTGCTGAATCAGAATCATCATTTTTAACAAGATCCCAAGTAATTTGTATGCACTTTAAAGTTTGAGAAACACTTTTGGAAAGTTTTAAACAGAGGAGTGACAGAAATTTGTTTTACAAGGCTCACTCTGGCTGGCTGCTGTATTGAAGAGACATCGATGAGGGTAAGGTTGGAAGCAGAGACTGGTTAGGAGGCTATGGAATTAATCTTGGTGAGAGGGGATGGTGTCATGGACCAGGGTGGGAGAAGTGGAGTGGTAAGAAATTGTTGGATTCTGGGGGCCGGCCCGGTGGCGCACTGCTACAGTGCGCTGCTTGGGAGCGCGGCGGCGCTACCGCCGAGGGT
>NW_007741653.1:5023-24489 GCF_000696425.1 Galeopterus variegatus | reverse complement strand
CGCTTCCCAAGCGGCGCACTATCCAGTGCGCCACCGGGCTGGCCCAAGCCCACTCTTTTGGGATGTTTGAGAGCAGGGTTGCAAAGATTTTGACAGTTCAAATATTTGAAAGTACTCAGAAAACTCCACAGAGCATACTCACCTAAGGAAGGCCTTTTATTTGAAGGCAAAATTTAAGGTGCAGACAAGCACTGGGGTCTGAGAGACATCCAGACACAAACTCATCAAGATCAATATTCTAACAAGAAGAGATTTATCACCAGATTGAACCACCAAGATCTGTGCAATGAATCTTGGCTTTGGAAGAGCTCAAAACAAAATCTCAGCAATGAATTTTTTGTCCTTCTGGTTATACAGTCAAGCCAGGCTGTCTAACTGGTTATGCTTCTGCTGGGTGTACACCATCAATAAGCAAACTGACCCTGGGGATTACCAGGGGAGTTTCAACAGTATACAGCATGTCATAAATGCTACTGACCGTTTCTTGCCCATGAGTCAAAGACAGGCATACAGGAAATAAAGAGCTTCCCCAGTTCATCTGAAAATTAGCTCCGTACACAAATGTTTTTCAAATTTTAATTCACAGTCCACAGGAAGAAATGCATTACACAAAATGACACTTGACATACAAATATAACTGAAATAAAATTTCATAAAACCATAATTACCGCTTCTTCCAACCAACTATTATTGCATTAAAACTCTCCCCAAAGTATATTTTAAAAGAATAAGTTTCTCAATGTTTTCTGGCCACATAATTGTATACCTGAGATCTCCAATATAATTAAATATCTTAAAAATGGGATATAAAACAATATATTTTGTATCTAAGGGAAATAACCATTTAAAATAATGGAATAGTATAATTTTGTAATATGAATGTAAAACATAAAAACCGAGAAATAAATGTCTCTACTGAGAGATATAATGAAGAATTAAGTAAATGAAAGCATGTCATGCTTCTAAAGAGGAGTTCGGGATACTGAAAATAAAAAAGTCCACTCTCTTCATATTAATATATTAGTTTAACATATTTTTAATCAATATTTTCAATAAAATAACTTTCAGGCATGGCAAAATAATTCTCTCATGTAAAAAAATAAAGCCCAGATTCATATTCAACATAAATAAGCAGGAAAAAGTAACAAAATTTAAAATAGAATGATGTAAATTGTACCTACTCTAGGGAAATATCAAAATATGATACAAACCTGCAATAATTAACATTGTGGTAAAGAATCAGAATAGAAAAGTCAAGAGTTACTCTCATTCACATGAATAAAACATACTATATCATAAGGAAGCTATATTAGTCTGCTCAGGCTGTGATAACAAAATACCACAGACTGGGTGGTTTAAAAAACAAAAATTATTTTCTCAAAGTCTGGAAGCTGGAAAGTCCAAGATAAAGTTTCCGCCAATTTAGTTTCTGGTAAGGGTTCTCTGCCTGGCTTGCAGACAGCTGCATTCTTTCTATGTCCTCATGTGGCCTTTCCTTGGCGCATGCATGCAGAGAGAAGCAGAGTGAGCTTTCTAGTGTCTCTTCAGGACTGTAGTGTCTCTTCCGGACACTAACAGATCAGGGGTCCTCCATTATGACCTCATTTAACCTTAATTACTTCCTTAGAGGCCCAATCTCCAAACACAGCAACTCTGGGTTAGGACTTCAAAATATGAATTTTTAGATGATTTAAATATTCAATCCATAGCAGTTATTACAGATAAATGAAAACAAAAGCATTAAATGCATATCTTGTTTGCCTATATCAATTCAGATGCTCGCTTCATACAATTCATACAACTTGTATTATGATTTAAAGATTCATAGTTAAATATGAATGATAAACAATTTCAACACATCCAGAAAAGAGGATCTTGAATGTTACAATCACAAAAAAAAAAAAAATGATAAATGTTTAAGTGATAGATATACTAACATTTCAGATTGGATCATTATACAGTATATGCATCTATTGAAATAACTGTATTCCATAAACATGCATGATAAAAAAATAAATTTAAAAAAAGAAAAAAAATGAATGATAAACAGCAACAGTAAAAATACAAGAAAAAGTAAAAATAAAATCTTACCCAGCTGGCCAAGTGCACACTGATCAGAGAGGCCCAAAATACACGGAGACTATGTGCCCTGTAGTGACAGCACGTGACCCAGCAGTGCCCAACTCAATCCCCAGCCCAGCCGAGTGTGTGCTGACCAGACAGGTGCCACCTTGGAGAGGCCCAAGACCAGAGGTGACCACACACCTGAGGAACAAGTGGGCAACAGAGCAGACACTGAGGCAGTGGTGCCAAACTGGCAGCCCCTGCAGCATCCTAGACAGACAATAGTGTCGAACCAGTGGACTGAGAAATCTCCTGCCACAGTGACTAAACATCAAAGGAAAGATACCAGAAACATGAAAATGCAAGAAAGTACACCACCAAAGGGTGATAACTCCCAAGCTCTAGATCCTATAGAACAAGAAGCCCTTGAAATGTCTGTCAAGGAATTTTGAGTGATAATTCTAAGGAAACTAAATGAGATACAAGAAAACTCAGCAAGACAACATGATGAAATGAGGAAAAGTATACAGGACCTGAAAGAAGAAATGTACAAGGAAATCAATGCCCTGAAAAAGAATGTAGCAGAGCTTGCCGAGCTGAAGAATTCATTCAATGAAATAAAAAAACACAACAGAGAGTGTAACCAGCAGGCTTGCAGAAGCAGAAGAGAGAACTTCTGACCTTGAAGATGGGCTGTTTGAAATAACACAAGCAGACAAAGAAAAAAGAATTAAAAACATTGAAGAAAATCTAAGAGAAATGTCAGACAACCTTAAGTGCTCAAATATCTGAGTCATTAGTATTCCAAAATGGGAGGAAAAAGGAGATTGCAATGAAAACATATTCAACAAAATAGTGGCACAAACCTTCTCAGGTATGGGAAAAGACACAGATCTTCCGATTCAGGAAGCTCAAAGATCCCCAAATGTATTCAACACAAAAAGGTCTTCTCCATGACATGTTATAGTTAAATTGGCAAGATTCAAAGACAAAGAGAGAATCTTAAAAGCTACAAGAGAAAAGCATCAAATCACCTATAAGGGAGCTCCAATCAGAATAACATAAGACTGTTCATCACAAACTCTAAAAGCCAGACAGGAATGGGATGATATATTCAAAATACTAAAAGACAGAGATTGCCAGCCAAGAATACTCTACCCCACAAAGCTAACCTTCGGAAATTAAGAGAAAATAGTATATTTCTCCGACAAACAAAAGCTGCAGGAATTCAGTACCACACAATAACCCTTACAAGAAATTATCAAGGGAGTACTCGGTTTGGTACCTGAAAAATTACTACCACTGCCATAAAAGCTCAAGAAAAATCAAAACCCACTAGAAATATAAAAATGCCAACAATGAAGATTAAAAAAAAAGTTTATCTACAGCCCAAGAAATCAACAAACACAGAAGACAAACAGTAAATAGAAAGAAAGAAACAAAAGACACTTAAGACATCCAAACAAAAATCAATAAAATGCTAGGAGTGAATCAACAATTTTCAATAGCAATTCTTTGTATAAAACGGGCCGGCCCAGTGGCGCACTGCTACAGTGCGCCGCTTGGGAGTGCGGTGGTGCTCCCACCAAGGGTTCAGATCCCACATACAGACCGGTTCCCGCTCACTGGCTGAGCGAGGGGCGGGCGCAGCACCGAGGGTTGCGATCCCGTTGCCGGTCCCGGTCCGGTACGGGCGCGACACTGAGGGTTGCGGTCCGTTGCCGGACATGAAAAAAAGACAAAAAGGAAAAAAAAAAAAGGATTAAGTCCCCCAATCAAAAGACACAGACTGGCTGACTGGATTGAAAAGGAGGACCCAACTATTTGCTGCCTTCTAGAGACCCACCTGACCTATAAAACTCACATAGACTAAGAGTGAAAGGAGGAACAAGATTTACCATGCAAACAGAAATGAAAAACAAGCTGGAGTAGCTGTTCTTACATCTGATAAAATAGACATTAAACTAAAAATCAAAAAAGAGATAATGAGGGACACTACATAATGATAAAAGTATTGATCCATCAAGAAGACATAACAATCATAAATATATACACACCCAATGTTGGAGCAGCCAGATTTATAAAGCAAACACTATTGGACCTAAAGAAGGAAATAGACACTAATCCATAATAGCAGGTGACCTGAACAACCCACTATCAATATTGGACAGATCATCCAGGCAAAGAATCAGCAGAGAAACACAAGATATAAGCAAGTCTCTCGACCAATTGAACTTGGCAGATATCTACAGAACATTCCATCCAACAACCTCAGAATATTCATTCTTCTCTTCAGCACATGGATCATTCTCCAAGACAGATCACATGTTAGGTCACAAATCAAGTCTCAACAAATTCAAAAACATTGGAATTATCCCCTGTATTTTTTCAGATGAAAATGGATTAAAATTAGAAATCAATAACAAATGAAATTCAGGAAACTCTACAAACATATGGAAATTAAACACCATTCTACTTAATAATATATAAGCCCAAGAAGAAATCAAACAGGAAATCAAAAAAATTATTGAAACTAATGAAAACAATGATACATCATACTAAAACCTGTGGGATACTGCAAAAGCAGTACTAAGGGGGAAATTTATCGCATTAAATGCTTACTTAATGAAATTGAAAACCAAAAAATCATACAAAAGATCAATGAATCAAAAAGTTGCTTTTTTGAAAACATAAAAAAAAATTGACAAGTCATTAGCACAGCTAACTAAAAAAAGAAGAGAGAAGACCCAAATACCAAAAATTAGAAATGAAAAAGGTGATATTACAACTGATACATCTGAAATGCAAGGAATCAATTGAGACTACTATAAACAACTACATGCCAACAAATTTGAAAATCTTGAGGAAATGGATAAATTCCTGGACACACACAAGATACCAAAACTGAGCCAAGAAGATGTAGAAAATCTGAACAGACCAATAACAATAAAAGGATTGAAGCTGTTATCAGTAGGCTCCCAACACAAAAAAGCCCAGGACCAGATGGATTCACAGCAGAATTTCACCAAACATTCAAAGAGGAATTGACACCAATTCTCTACAAACTATTCTAAAAGATTGAAACAGAGGCAATTCTCCCAAACTCATTCTATGAAGCAAACATCACCCTGATACCAAAACCAGGTAAAGATACAACTAAACAAGAAAACTATAGGCCAATATCCTTGATAAATATAGATGCCAAAATCTTCCAAAAAATACTAGCTAACAGAAAATGGCAACACGTATGGAAAATTATTCATCACGATCAAGTAGGATTCATCCCACGGATTCAAGGTTGGTACCACATATGCAAATCAATAAATGTGATACACCATATCAGTGAAATCAAACACAAGGACCATATGATCATCTCTATAGATGCTAAAAAAGCATTTGATAAAATTCAATACTCATTCATGATAAAGACTCTCAATAAGTTAGGTACAGATGGAAATTATCTCAAAATAATTAAGCCATGTATGATAAACCCACTGCCAATATCATCTTGAATGGGGAAAAGCTGAAAGCTTTTCCTTTAAGAACAGGAACTAGACAAGGATGCCCACTCTCATGACTCCTATTCAACATAGTGTTGGAAGTACTAGCTAAAGCAACCAGAGAAGAGAAAGAGATAAAGGGCATCTAGATTGGAAAAGATGAAGTCAAACTGTCCCTGTTTGCAGATGACATGATTCTATATATTCAACTGCCTAAAGACTCTACAGAAAAAAAATCTTGGAGTTGATAAATGATTTCAGCAAAGTTGCAGGATACAAAATTAACACATGAAAATCAGTAGCATTTCTATTCTGCAATAGTGAATATGCAGAAAGAGAAATCAAGGCAGCTGGCCCATTTACAATAGCCACTAAAAAAATAAAATACTTAGGAATTGAGTTAATCAAGATGTGAAAAATCTCTATAATGAGAACAGCAAACCACTGCTAAGAGAAATTAAAGAGGATACAAGAAGATGGAAAGATATCCCATGCTCTTGGATTGGAAGAATCAACATTGTGAAAATGTCCGTATTACCCAAAGTGATATACAAATTCAATGCAATCCCCATTAAAATTCCAATGACATTTTTCTCAGAAATAGAAAAAGCTTTCCAGACATTTATATCCAATAACAAAAGACCATGCACAGCCAAAGCATCCTGAGCAAAAAAAATAAAATAAAATAAAATAAAGCTGGAGGCATAACAGTACCAGACTTTAAACTGTATTACAAAGTTATAATAACCAAAACACCATGCTACAGGCATAAAAATAGAAACACTGATCAATGGAATAGAATTGAGAATCCAGAAATCAACACACACACCTACAGCCATCTGATCTTTGACAAAGGTACGAAGCCTAGACACTGGGGAAGAGACTGCCTCTTCAGCAAATGATGCTGGGATAAGTGGATATCCATATGCAAAAGAATGAAACTAGACCCATACCTCTCACCACATATTAAAATTAACTCAAAATGGATTAAGGAATTAAATATACACCCTGAAACAATAAAACTTCTTAAAGAAAATACAGGAGAAACACTTTGGGAAGTAGGACTGGGCACAGACTTCATGAATATGACCCCAGAAGCACAGGCAAGCAAAGGAAAAATAAACAAATGGGATTATATCAAACTTAAAAGCTTCTGTACAACAAAAGAAACAATTAACAGAGTGAAAAGACAACCAACAGAGTGTGAGAAAATATTTGCTAAATATACATCTGATAAAGGATTAATATCCAGAATATACAAGGAACTCAAACAACTTTAAAAGAAAAAAATAAGTATCCCAATTAAAAAATGGGCCAAAGAGCTAAATAGACATTTCTCAAAGGAAGATATACAAATGGCCAACAGACACATGAAAAACTGCTCAACATCACTCAGCATTGGGAAATGCAAATCAAAACCACACTGATATACCATCTCACCCCAGTTAGGATGGCTAATATCCAAAAGACTGTGAATGATAAATGCTGGCGAGGTTGCAGAGAAAAAGGAACTCTCATACATTGTTGGTATTACTGCAAAATGGTGCAGCCTCTATGGAAAATGGTATGGAGGTTCCTCAAACAATTGCAGATAGATCTACCATATGGCCCACCTATCCCAGAGGAAGATATACTCAGAGGAATGGAAATCATCAAGTCGAAGGGATACTTGTATTCCAATGTTTATTGCAGGTCTATATACAATAGCCAACAGCTGGAACCAGCCCAAATGTCCATCATCTGATGAGTGGATAAGGAATCTGTGGTACATCTACACAATGAGTACTACTCTGCTAAAAAAAGAACAAAATACTACCATTCGCAACAACATGGATGGACTTAGAGAAAATTATATTAAGTGAAACAAGTCAGGCACAGAAAGAGAAATACCACATATTGTTTCTTATTTGTGGGAGCTAAAAATTAATAAGCACATAAACACAAAAACAAATAAAGGGGGAAGAGGACAGAACAACAAATATTCCTTCAACTTTTTAAGCCAAGTGCACAGATACGATGTGTGGGGTGAGAAGAAGGGGTGGAGAGGAACGGGTAAAGGGGCATGAAAATCAAGTACAATATACTTTGAGGAGTGAAATTAAATTAAATTAAATTAAATTAATAAATAAATAAACAAGCAAATAAATAAATAAATCCAGAAAATGTGGTCTAGTAGAAAAATGCTGAGATGATAGGAATGAGTTTTACTTGATACATTCTTGTAGATTTCACAGATAATTTTTGGATCCTCAGTCTGGAAACTATAAATTCAGCTTCAGTTTTGTCCTCCTTCCTAGTTTCCTAAAAACTGCACAGCATGGCCAGTTCTTGCTTTTGCCTAGCCAAGAGTGCTTAACTCTTCATACAGAATGGGAACGGTTAACCCTTCTACCAGTTCCAATGTAAGGCCAACATGGACTACAAAGCCTACATCTCTATAGGTTGCTCTGGCAAATAACAAAATAAATTTTTAAAAAAGAAAAGAAAGAATTATGAGCAACGATAGGATAGAACATCTTTGCAATAAAGTAGTTTATGTGTGCAATGAATTCCTGTGAATATCAAAAGTCACAAACTGATGGACAAATGAGGTGGACAAGAGAAGACAAGGCCAAGCAAAATCTGCTTTCATAAAAGGAACACCCCCTCAGATCAGGATGAAACATTTACTCAGTTCGTTTATTGAAAAAACATAATGTGAGTTGAATGTTAAAATGATCCATTCTGAACATTACGGTTCACTCCGTTTTTGGCTCTGTACTGTTAGAGTAATAGCTATAAGAAAACAAATTTTTTAAAAAGTCAACTTTATCTTTCCCACACTGTTGATTTGTAACAGCTTTGTTAATATTTGGGACTATGTGGCATTTACAATGGCAAATTGGCAAACCTAAGTTGCTACAGCTAACATAAATCCGTTTAATTTAAAATTATGTACTAAACAAAGAAATATGTTTATGACATTTTATTAAGCAGGTTACTAATTTATTACTGTGACATATCCATGACACCTTCCTAAGTAAGTAAAATATAAATTTGATTGCCATGCTTCAAACTGATTTAAAATTTATTTGATTTCACTTAATACATCATTTTAATTTTTAAAAATTCAGTCAAATAAAAAATTATGCAAATAAGTTTTCAAGATTTTTAAACAATCTGACAGCTCAAGATATGTCATTAAATTTGAACGGTGTTTTCAAGAAGTTAAGTTTCCTTCCTTCATGCATACAATGTGCAACATAATGGACCTGACAAGAGAAAGGTCCCAGAATGACTCCTGATATGAGGGTGCATTATGATGAATCACTGGCATACACTTTAATAGAAGTTTTAAGGTGAAACTATCAGTCAGCACTTTGTACTGCTTACAGTAATCTGTAAATTTCTTTCTGAGTTTCATCTCCTCTGATCACCTCCCTCTTTTTTCCCCCTATACTTGTTTCAGAAGTGTTGCTAGCCATGCAGAACGTTTTCCCATTGAACTTTGCTCAGGATCTCTTATGTGTAGCAGTTTTGAACCCATGGGGAATTTTAAAGATTCTCAACACCCCTTTTTCACCCAATACCAAATAAAAACCTGTTGTAAAAATCTCTTTGATTTTCAAATTTAATGGATATTTTAAAGTTTTTATTTTTTTTGACTCATTATGGCATTTTGTGCTGTTGATTACTATGTCTTTAAAATGCTTCTGTACCTACTTCTACTCCATTTTCTTCTCATTCTTGCATCTCATGCTACCTCAGTCTCCCTCAAAGGCTTGTCTTCCTCCAGAAATCTTCTACATGCTGCATTCCATTCTTGGTTCTCTATTCCAGTAAATTTTCACTCTTCACATACTCCCTAACTGATTTCACTTCACCCAAATTGTCAAAGCAATGTCGATGCAGAACTCTCTTCCTGATTGTTTTATAGGCACTAAATACTTTTTTAAAAAAACATAAGAACAACTAAGAGTATTTTTTTCTAAATCTATTTGGATACTCTATTACGTATCTAAATATGGCCTTATTTGTTCTCTTTGTTGCACTCATAAATTTCCACTTTGTCCCTTCCCACCATCATTATTTCATTTCAAGCCTTTATCACTTCTCATCCACAATTGCGATATAGTTTTAAGTGTTGTCTTTGCTTTAAACTCTTTAATTGTCTGTTCTCAGTGCTGACAGAGAGATTTTTCAAATATGCAAATATGGCCATAGAATTTTTATAATTTAAATCCTAAAATAGTCCATGATGTTTGTTCTCCACACTACTAAATCAAATACTTCCTTTTAATAACAAATATAATGTAAAAAAAAAAAACATTTATTAACATAATAGAAAATTCAAAGAAGACATACATACCTACTCCAACAATTTTAGAAAATAATATAATGTCCTTAAGATATATAAAGGAAAAATAAAGTAAAATAATTTAAATAAAATTACATTTACTTTATTATTGAAATATTTGAGAATGACTGCTGTGGAAGATATGTTGAAATAATCAAATACATTTATCCACAGAACCATAATGAATATTGGTAATTAATGTGCTACGAGAAATGCTACTGATACTAATGGGTACTGCAAAATAGTGGGAAATTCTTCATAAGATTCTGAACAAAAGAAAGCATAATCTTCCCTTATTCTGTATGGGAGTTGAAAAACTGGAAAATTCAAAGTATAGTAAAAAATTACAAAGTATATATATTTTTTGTGACAAATGGAGTTAGTTCTAGGCACATGTAATTATATACACATGTATGTCTACATGGATATATGAGAGAAGAGACATTGAAAGTTGTGAAGTAGGTGGAACAAGAATTCACTGTGCAAGATTGTGTTGCACATTGTAAGGTGACAAGCGTCACTGGCTCTGGTCCATTAAATACCCTCTTGTAAATTTCCATGAGAATATAAATAGTCAGACTCCATTATATAGCCTAATACCCATCTCTCTAGCCTAATCCCTCTCCCTCCCACAAATGCTCCATTTACTGCAATTTGCAGAACTATTTTGTGCCAAATGAAAACCCACAGAAAAACATATTTTCCTGAATTCCAAACCATAAACTTTGAAAGAATCTTACAAGACACCCATTCAAATTATGTACTACCATTTAATTTCTGATTTTTGGTGAAATCTGTGTTTTTTCCAACATTGCTTTCTTGGGTAAGGCCTAGACACTCATACTTCAGAGAATGCATATTTATGCCTATGTCTCATAGCAAAAATCAGTTCAAGGACAAGAGAGACTTTCTGACATCTATGCATTTTTCATTCTGTACCTATACTATGGAGCTGGATCTACTTGAGAAATTTGTCTCTTCCTTAACTGTTAAAATTTTTAAAAACAGTGGGGAAAAATCTATCCTTATAAACCCATAATATGTATTTTTGTTTCAGTAGTACTCAATAACTATGATATGAAGCAAAGTAAAAAATAGATACAAATACAATTGATCAATCAAGAATCATTAGGATAAGGGGATTGTCAAACCATGCTAGCATTTCCTTTCTCATTCTATATTTCTTAGTTCAATACAGAAACCTGTTATAATATACATCAAAATAATTTAGGGTATTTAAGTTACCACAATCAAATCCATGCTTGAATAGGGCTACTTCAAGAGACTGACAGCTCCTCTAATATATAACAGTGAGTTTTTATACCTACCATCTTCTACATTCCCTCCTGAATCTCAGTGTCTAGAAGCTTAGGAATTATATTTCCTATATTTCCTTGTTGCCATAATTCTGAATGCAAAGTAGCTCCTGCTAGTGAAACTCACTTGAATGTGATTAGAAAGGAGGAAGAGAGGAGGAGGTAATCTCCCTTTACCTGTGGCACTGTTAGACTAGTGTTGATAGATGGGAGTGATTTCGGTGACCTCTTCCCCTATTCCAGTGATGTGTCGCAGCCTTTCTGGGTGTGAGGAAATTGTGATGGTGGTTCCAGTGGTAGCCATAGAATAGGAGCTTTCTGACCTCAGGATTACAGAGATGGTGGTTTAGCCTTAAATTAATAGAACTTTGGAACCTTGATTTTCACTCCTCCAGTGAAAATTACTTCTTACCTGAAACTCCATTATAATTGAAATAAACCATAGCCAGCATCATTTAGCACATGTCAGAACTTAACAGGGCAAGGATCAGTAGGAGCCAGAATCGCCTGTTCTCCTAGCATCATGCAGAGAGATATGCTTGGGAGAAGGCACAGATGAACACATCTACAGACCAGATTTATAAGAGCAACTCTGCCTACCTGTTGTTACTGCTTCTTATGGAACAAAAGAGAGAGCAGCCTTATAAACTGACATTTTGGGTTTAGAGAATCATGCATTCAGACCTTAGGCACCTTCTTCAGAGAAGACTGCTGGGAGACAATGACTGCCTAAAAATGGAGATTTTCATCATATTCAGACCTTTGGGACATGCCCTGCAGTGGGAAAAAGTGCTCTCAGCAAAAGAAGTTGCAGCTTCTTCAGCTGGGAGTGAGGGAGTGCTGCTCAGCTATCCCAATACCAGGCAACCCAAAGAAATTACAAAGTTATCATTGTTTTCATAAAACCTTGAAATAGTTTCTATTTTCTTCAGTGTTTGATTCAGCCACAACTTTTAGTAAGTATATTAATAAATAGTTTATGTTCTAAGAAGACAGTTAAAAAGTAACTTCAGCCCGGCCCGGTGGCGCACTGCTACAGTGCACCGCTTGGGAATGCGGCGGCGCTCCCGCCAAGGGTTCGGATCCCACATACAGACCGGCGCTCACTGGCTGAGCGAGGTGCAGGCGCAGCACCGAGGGTTGCGATCCCGTTGCCAGTCCCGGTCCGGTACAGGCACGACACTGTGGGTTGCGATCCATTGCTGGTCACGAAAAAAGACAAAAAGAAAAAAAAAAAAAGTAACTTCAAGCTAAATTATTAGGAAACGCATATGATATGTAAGTCTTAGTATCTAAGCATGATAATTTCCAGAGTAGGAAATAAGAGCCTTAAGCTAGAACAAAAGTGACATGTCTATTGCTGACTTTCATTCCTCAGATAAAGCTATCACTTATATATTATTAGTCACTGCTAAATTAGAAATCCATGCATAGACATGAAATAATTATTTTCCTTGGAAAAGTTATTTGGATTTTTTAATGACATATGCTTATGTCTGTTTGGATCTAATAAGTTAGATCACATAAAAAATATGAAAAATGAGGTTTTTAACCAAGGTTTATTTCCACATATATAAATATGAATGATATAAACATTCAGCATAAAAGAAAATTAAAAGTAAAATTTCAATAGTGATAAACTTAAGACCTGAATCTGACAACAGAATTGGAGATGGGAATATCGACAAATTGAATAAGCAATGGTAAAGTAAACATTAAAATTTTTTAAAAAATTTAAAATTTAAAAAAAAAAACAGAAATAGCAGAGACCAGCGTATGTCTGTATTATTTAGGTGAGAAATCCTCAAATTGGTAGCAATTAAATATTCTCTGCTTCTGCTGTCTTCCCATTATAATTCTTCCATTATCCTCATCAGCTGCCTTAGGCTGCTTCAGAATGATTGACATTTCTAGCAGCTCCAGGCTGCTCAATCTACTCCTGGCTTTGAACCTGTAGAACCCCCCCAAAAGTATAGCTATTTTCTCCTTTAATTTTGTCATGCGAATCCATATTCCCCATAGAAAAACAAAACCACATAATAAGAAAGTATTAAAAGCCCCAAATCATACTGATTTAGTTACATGTAAACATATATCATGTATATAACTGATGTCTTTTTAAAATATAGTGTATTTTACAATCGCTGTTTGCAACTAAGAATATACTGAACTAAGAAAACAAATCTTTCCATATTATCTTTTTTAGGAGCATAATATAATGTATAGCACTTATAGAGCATCAACTATTTTTGACATTTATTTTATCCAATATTTTGATGTTTTGAACAATGCTGCAATAAATATTTTTGTATATATATTTTTACGTGCATTTCTGATTAATTTTCTTATAGTAAATTCCTATAAGGTAGAACACTGGATCAGTGGTTTCCAAAATATGTGAATTTTTAAAAGGTTTAAAAATGTTTCTCTAATGTGCCATTTGGAGACACAAATAAAAGCTATGGATTTGACGTAGAAAATTGAACATTTGTACCTACACACAAATTTCTATGAAGTTTAGAGAATGTATGTCTGTCCAGAAAACCCATTTATAGTATTAATCCATGGAATTATTTAGCCCGTGTTAAGAACATATTATATTATATTATGTTATATTATGATCTGATTTTTCTAAAAATATATTCATACAAATATCAGAAAAGATCTATTCCAAAAAGTTACTGATAATTTGGGGTGGCAGGGGAAGGAAGGTGGTGGGTAGGAACAAGTGTAATGTTCTATTTTTTTTTTTTTTCATTTGAGTGTGTTATAAGGAGCATGTTCTAGCTTTACAATGGGAGAGAACAAATTATTTTTGAGTATTTTTATTAGAGAAGCAAACAGACCTTCCCTTGTTTCTCAAATCCCATTCAACTTCTAATTGCATCCCTACCCATTCACAGCTAAAACTCCTGACTGAATTTTTTATACTAAGTGTATTTACTTTCTTAAAGGCAACTCACCCCTCCTTTGAGTGCTATCAGGCTTTTCCTCTTGCCTTTGAGCTTTTCATCCTGTAATTCTCCTGAAAATTTTCTTAACAAGTAAACGATGACCTTCAATTTCTTAAAACAAATGCACAAGTTTTCTGGCTTCTGGTAATGGTGGAGAAACTAATCATGGGCTGACCATTCTGACAATTACAGTCGTAAACAAAAACAAGAAATATCTGTTCAAGGCAATTTGAGTCAAATCAAGATTCGATAACCCTTAAAAGTAAGGAAATCCCAGGAATATGGTAAAAACTAAAACAGACTCACAAAACGAAGAAAAAAAGGAAAAGTAACCCTCTTCACGTTCAAGGGGATACTAATATTACTAGATATAAGTAATTTATCTGCTTGCTGAGACAAAACACAGAGCTCTCTATAGAAAGATAACAAAATACAGAGTCTCTACAATATATCATTCATAATATCCATTACACAATTAAAAACTTGCTGCACATGCACACAAAAAAACATGTGATCTAATCATTCAATAGACACTGACACTCAGACCACCAGAATGGTGGAATTAGCAGAACAGCATTGATGAAGAACTACAGTATAGATGTTAAGGAATCTGCAGGAAGTAACAAGCATACTAAGTGAGGGAGAACTTCAAAAGAGATATGGAAACTGAAAGAAAAGTGAAAACATCCTAGACATGCTAGAAAAAATATTAACCAATGTTTGAAAAAGTACATATTGCATGGGGCTGAATAAGTTTGAACACAAGAGAATGAAAGACTGTCTAGCTTAAAGAGAAGTCTGTAAAAATGATTAAAAATGAACAAAATTCAGTAATATCAATGTTTTCCCAAATTTGCTTTAAAATGCAGCCCACATTGCAGGAAATATAAAGAAAACACTCTTAGGCATATCGCATATCCATCAAAAAAAATGTCTCAAACGGAATAAAGACAACACAGAAAAACACAAAAGCTGTCAGAATTTTAGAATTATTCGAAAGTAGATCTTCGCTACAAGAAAAGAATATATAAAAATAAACATATGTATATAAATATAAATATATATTTGGTTCCTCTAAAAGAAGGGAAATAATACTAGATAAAAATTTTGGACCTACAATAAGGAATAAAGAATGCTAAAAGAGGTAAATGGTGAGGAATTACAAAATAAATTTTTATTTTTTTAAATGCTTTAAAAATCAATTGCATGCTTAAAGCAAAAAATAGTAGCCATGTGTCATAGAGTTAATACCATAAGTAAAAATAAAATATATGACAACAATAGCACAAAAGATAGAGATAGATGTAAATGAAATTAACTTGATATGTGGCTCTTATAATTGAAGTGCAATATTAGTTCAAGGTGGATAGTGGTAAGTGAAAGATGAATATGATAGCTCCTAGAACAACTGATAACATGTAATTCAAAGAATTGTAAGTGAAATGCTGACAGATAAAGTAGAAAATATGTAAAAATATTCAATTAACCTGAACAAGGGCAAGAAAAGAAAAACAGGAAGGGGGGGGGGCAGCCAGAAACTAATAGCGGGATGGTTAACTTAAACTCAAACATATCAATAATTACAGCAGATAAAATAAATTTAAAATTTGTATTAAAATTCAGAGATTGCAGATTGGAGAAAAATAAGCACGATTCAATAATATGCTGTTTCTAAAGAGACACTTTAAATAAATATCTAATAAACATTTCATAATTCTCATCTCACTTAGTATGACATACATGTACACTTTTAAGGAATTGTTTTCTCACATCAATCACTGCCAGCCACCTAAGTGAATAGTTATAATAGTTACTCAGTAGGAATTTGTTGTAGTGATAATAGCTAAAACTTATGAAATACTCACCATGTACTCACAGATGTTAAAGTTGGTTTGTAAAGATAATTTCATTTAATAATTAGATCAAAGTACTACGTTGCAGTAATTACATTATTTATTTCATAGATGAGTTAACAGATACAGAGGAGACCAGAGACTTACTTAAAATCTCCATGTAAGGTCCCACATCTAGTAATTAAATTCAATCAGTGTAATTTCAAAGTTCTCTACAGTCTCTCAATTTTCTAACTTCTATCCACTTTCTATACATCTTTCTAGATCCAAATCTAATCACATCACTCTGCTACCTAAACCCTCGTCTTTATCAGTAATATCGATTTGAAGCATTGTTGACACTGGATAGTCTTTCAGGCTGCAAAGCCCCTCACATCCTGCCCCCTCCCCACCACCCCTTCACTTCTTCTACCTCGCCCATTCTCCTTCCACTGTGGTCCTGGTTTGTGTACTGAGCAATGTTATTGAAAGAAAGTGAGCCAAGATGCCGGGTACCATTCAAGGATTTATTAAAGGAAAAGAATCTGCCTGGCTACATGGAAAGGGGAGGGGTCAGCCTGGGGCTTCCCTCAAAATGGAAGGCAGCACTAGATATGTGGGGTGGGAGAGCTTATATGGACTAATACAATCAAGGAGGGGCATTATACTAATGTGGATTGGGGTGGAGTACTGCCTCCTTGTGGAAGCAAAAGAGGTTTCTGTTTAAATCATGAGGCTTCTCATAAAGGGAAGGCGGGAGGGGTTTAGTGCTGGAGTGGAAGACAAGGCTGGCAGCTATTTTGTGCTTATTGTGTCCACAATGGTGCTGTTCACATCCAAAATCCATCAGTTATATTTGTATATCACGTGTTATGAGTTTAGTTCTTTTCTTTTCTTTTTGCAAATTCTACTTTATGCATGTATCCCAAGTGATAATCCCCAGATATAATAAGAATTTACTATAATTTGGGATTGCTTTTTCTCTATTTTCTATTAGACAATAAACCATATGAGGGCAGAAATAATTTCTATTTAGTTAATCATTGCTTTCTTAACATCCAGCTCAGTGCCTAGTTCATTGATCAGTCATTTTTGACAATAACAAATGTATGCCCAGAAAGTCAGTAGCAGCATATTTAATTTGATGAAATTGGCATCAAAGAGTTGGCTCGTCCTCCTATATATGAGTCCATGCAATTATGAAAGGAATGAATATTATTAACTTCTGCATCATCACATCTTTTCTCACCACTGTGTTTTCCACCAATATCAACAACAGAAACAGAAATTTTTATATTTTTGTTTGAATCCTAAGATTGTGTAATGGAAAATCAGGGCAAGGGGTGGAGAAAGGCACAAATGTGAAAGCACATGTAGGGATCTACAGTGTAAAACTGCATGTTTGAATTAGGTGCAAGAAGCAAGAATGATGTTTTATGAAAAAGGTGAGAAGGGAGAGAAAGAGACATGCACATACAAATTGTGACAGAGAGAAGTATTTTAGGGGGAGTAGAGAGATTTGGAGGAAGAGATGCCATTTATTTAAAGGGTAGGTGAGCAGGTAGGAAAGGTATATAAAAAATCTTGAAGTAGATTTTAATGTATCTCCCGTGCTTGTGCTGGTAATTATTGAGAGACCACTTATTTGATTGCTATTGGGTCAAATTAGTTCTAATTTTAAATTACATCACATTTGTAAAAAAACAACTTTCATGGAATTTTTTGAAAGAAATTAATTTGGTAAGTATCAATTTTTTAAACTTTAGTTGAGACCACTTTTGAAATAAATGTATGTGTTTTATATAAAAACAGAGAAATACACACTTGACATAAATCATCTTGCAAATGTAGAAATTCTATCAGTGTTGTATAGCCAGCTCTTCTCTTTCAAGGACTTTTCAATATTTCAAAATGTATTTGGTGGGTATTTAAACTTTAATTGATGATTATACACATTTCACTTGTATTTTCTTTTTCTGTCCTCAGCCCACACTAAAAGACATTAAAGTTAATCATCTCAAGATCCCTGGTCTCAATTGTTTTATCAGACCTTTTAATTTTTCACAAGATTAAAATAACAAGAGCCCCTTTGAGATTCCTGAATCTAGGTTGGCAGGTGGGTAAATGCTCCTCTGGAGTGACGTTCTCTTTTACTGATGAAAGTGCTTCTATCATATGAGCACCTGTTAGAGGACTGGTAGGTAGCATGATTTCAAATGATGGTTTTTGTGGTATCTATAGAAAGCACAGAAGGTATTCCCCCATGGTCTCCCAACCTATGGAGAAAACAGTGGCTGGAGAATCATAAAGTTACTTCTCTTTTAAATGGTCATTTACCACCCAGTGTATATACATGCCATGATCTTAATAAGAGCAGGATATGTTGGATAATGTATTTTACCTGCTCTCTCTACAAACCAGGAAGGTAACTTTAAACTGGCTCAATACATAATTGTATCAGAATAAAAAATAATCCCATTATACATTTTCTGTTTATACTTTCTATAATTTCTTTTTAGTTAAATTCCATGCTATTTTTAAAATACAAAGCCATAAAAATAATATTTTGTGACAAACACAACTTTCTAATTTAATATGAAAATGTTACTTAAACTTTAAATTTTATTTTCTCATATTTTATAATTGGAAGTAAACCATATCTCTTGAATCAAAGCAATTAGTATATACTAAAATATTTAGCTCTTTAGCTTTTAGACAAATTGTCTAATAACAAAAATTGATTAATTTACTTCCTTTACTCTTGGTGTTAACCTTCAGTGGGAGCTTTGCATGCATTTTAATTTATCTTAAATTTATGCAAAAATAGATTAGCATTTCCTAGCAGTCATTTGTTTTGTCTTTTGCTTTCAGCCATTTTTTAAACCACCTGCTGTACGTGCCTTATGCTCAAAGTATGCTGTTGACAATTACTAATAATGCAGATTAAGTTTGCTTATGATGACAGGAAAAACACTAAATAAAAACAAAACAATATAATTCTGCATTCATTTCCTCTGTTTAAATGGTGGCTAACAAAGAAACAGATCTGATTTGCAAGAGCATTTAATTTATTGCTATTTGGCAAGTTTGATTGGACTGAGATTTAGGAGATATGTGAAAGTGAATCTAATTATACAATTTTTCAAGTATTGGTCTGTTTTATAAAGTTCAAAAATGTGTACTCAGTCTAAGATAAATATATTTAGGTTCTTCTTTCAGAAAGAAAGAATTTGCCACTAGGATATAATATCATTAGTAAATAAAAATATCTAGGCTGAACATTTCTGAAGGCACAAATCATCAAGGCAATCATAGATTTTCCATTTTGCATGTGTTTCTGCTTTATTATTCTTGGTGTACCTCTAATAAAAGCATCACAAAACAAGTAATTTTAAAATTTACGGGCCGGCCTGGTGGCGCACTGGATAGTGTGCCGCTTGGGAAGCGCGGAGGCGCTCCCGTCC
>NW_007741653.1:0-1407 GCF_000696425.1 Galeopterus variegatus | reverse complement strand
CTACCTTTTCTTTTCATTTAACTTAGTATATTTTGGAAACCACAAATCATTACATAATAGTTCACACATTTCAGTCTCCTTTTTTGTACAGCTTCATAATATGTTAACGTCCCAGGTATTGGACTCTGGTTATATAAAAATTTTTGTAGTTAAAAATAATGTCAAACAAATAAACTTGTGCATATACATTTTGTACTAGGAATGATGTTTTTTCATGAGAAACTTATTAGAAGTGAGATTGCTGGGTATGCTTATGTAATTTTGTTAGATGTTTTCAAATTACCCCCTACTATAGGTTAAATACGTCCCCCAAATGTTCATGTATTAGAAACTTGACCCCCATTGTAAAAGTGTTAAGAGCGTGAGAAATCCTATTATGTTCATTGAAATATGGGGTCTTAAAGAGGTGAAACGATTGCAAGGACTGCACCTTCCTGAATGGATTAATCCATTATGGACTAACAGGTGGTCATAGGTGTGGTTATGATGGCTTTAAAAGAACAATGTGCTGGCTGGTTAGCTCAGGTGAGAGCACCTGGTGCTGATTACACCAAAACCAAGAGTTTGGATCCCCATATAAGCCAGCTGCCAAAAAAATAAAAAATAAAAAGGAGAAAGGAGAGCAACAGAGGAAGTTAGCTCTCTTGCTCAGCTCATTCTCGCCATATGATACCCTGCAATGCTGTAGAAGGTGGCCCTCACCAGAGGTGCCCCAGAGCGTAGACTTCCCAGCCTCCAAAACTATAAATAAATTTCATTTCTTCATAAATATCCAGTTTCAGATATTCTGTTATAAGCAACAGAAGCAGACTAACACACCCTCCATAGGTACTGAACCATTTCATATGCCTACTAGCCATGTTTAACACTATTTACCCACAGCATTGTCCTTCTACTATATTTCCCAGCTGGCAAGTGAGAGATGGCTTATTAGTACAGTTTTAATTTGCATTTATCTTATTGTGAGTGTTTTTTGAGTCATCTGTAATTGTCTTTTTCTTAGCGCTTGCATTGATTGCATTAGCAAATCCTATTAGATCTATCTTCAAATTTATTCTAAATTTTATTTCTTACCACTTCTGCTAACATATTTAGTCTGAAGTGCCATAAAAACTGAACTAGTTTATTGCAATTGCCTCCTAACCACATTCTTGCTTCCACCTTTTATCACTATAACATATTCTCAAGAAAGTAGTCAGATTGATCTTTTTATATTCTTGCAGGTTATATAACTCCCTTCTTAAAACTGCAGTGGTTTCTCATCTCACAAAGAATAAGAGCAAAGTTCCACAAGGCCCTAAAATGGCCTCTGACCTCATTCCACCTGCTCCTCCCTGCCACCTACTTTTCTGGACACACACACTAGGCCTGCCCTCTCCTCGGGGCTGCACTGCTCTCCTTCCCACC
>NW_007741652.1:17767-24490 GCF_000696425.1 Galeopterus variegatus | reverse complement strand
AGAGAGAACGAGAGAGAGGTGAGAGAGAAAGAGAGAAAAAGGAAATGGTGTGCAAGAGAGAGGGTGAAGGAGAAAGAGAGAGAGGAAAGAGACAGAAGACAGAAAGAGAGAGAGAGAAGGAAAGAGAGGTGAGAGAGAAAGAGAGAGGAAAGAGAGAGAAGAAGAGAGGAAATGTTGTTAGAGGCATAAGGAGAGAGAGAGAAGAAAGAGACAGAATGAAAGAGAGAGGAAATGGTGTGCAAGAGAGAGGGGGTGAAGGAGAAAGAGAGAGAGAGGAAAGAGACAGACAGAGAGAGAGAGGAAAGAGAGAGAAGGCGAGATAGAGGAAATACAGTGAAAGAAGAGAGAGAGAAAGAGAGAGTGAAGGAGAAAGAAACAGAGTAAAAGACAGAGAGAGAAGGAAAGAGAGACAGAGAGAGGAAAGAGAGAAAGAGAAAAAGACAGAAAAGAGAGAGAGATTCAGACACACACAGAGGAAAGATTGAAAAATAGAGAGCGAGGAAGAGACAGAGAAAGAAAAGGAGAGAGAAAAACAGAGAGAGGAAAGAGAGAGAAGGAGAGAGACACAGAGAGATAAAGAGAGAGAAGTATAGAGAAGAAGAGAGGAAAGAGATAGAGAGTTAAGGAGAGAGACAGAGAGAAAGAGAGAGAAAAGAGATTGAAAGAAAGAGAGATAGAGAGAAAGAGAGAGCCATTGAGAGAGAGAAAAGAGAGATAAAAGGAGAGAGAGAAAGAGAAAGAGAGAGATACAGAGAGCAAGAGAGTGAAGGAGAGAGAGAGAGTTAGAGAAAAGAGATTGAAAGAGAGGGAGAGAGAGAGAGAGCAAATGAGAGAGTGAGAAATAGAGAAGGAGAGAGCCATTGAGATAGAGGAGGGAGAGATAAAAAGAGAGAGAGAAAGAGAGGGAGAGAGGGAAAGAGAGAAACAGATAGCAGAAAGATTTAGAGAGAGGAGAGAGAGAAAGAGAGAGAGTGAGGAAACAAAGAAAGAGTGAGAGAGAGGAGAGAGAGATAGAGGAGAAAAAGAGAGAGGAAACAGAGAAAGAATGAGAGAGAAAAGGAGAGAGAGACAGAGAGAAAGGAAGGAGAGAGGAAGACAAAGAGAGAAAGAGGAGAGAGAGAAGGAGAGTGAGAGGGAGGAAAGAGAGAGAAACAGAGAGAGATAAAGTGAGAGAAGAGAGTGAAGAAAGAGAAATAGAGAGAGAGAAAAGAGAAAACGAGAGAGAGAAGGAGAGAGGAAAGAGAGCAGTAGAAGAAGAGAGCAATAGAAGGAGAGAGAGAGATAGAGACTGAAAGAGAGAAATAAAGAGAGAAAAAGGGAAGAAATAGAAATAGAGAGAGAGGAAAGAGAAAGAGAGAGAGGAGACAGGAAAGAGAGCAATAGAATGAGAGAGAAAGAGACAGAAAGAGAGAAAAGAGAGAGAATTAAAGAGAGAAAAAGAGAGAGGAAAGAGAAATCACACGAGAGAGTATAGAGAGAGGAGAGAGACAGAGAGAAAGAGACAGAAAGAGAGAAATACAGAGAGAGAAACGGAGAGAGGAAAGTGAGAGAAAAAGAGACAGAGGAAAGAAATAGAGAGGAAAGAGAGAGAGTAGGAGAGAGGAGACAGAGAAGGGGAGTGAGAGGCAATATAGTTAAAGAGGAGAGAGAGACAGGAAAAGAGAGACAGAGAGAGAAAATGGAGAGAAAGAGAGAGGAGAGAGAGGAGAGAGGAAATGTGAGAGGGTTAAGGAGAGAGAAAGAGAGAGAGAGGAAAGAGAGAGAATGAGAGAGAGGAAATGGTGTGAAAGAGAGAGTGGGTAAAGGAGAAAGAGAGAGAGGAAAAAGACAAAGAGAGATAGAAGGAGAGAGAGAGAAGGAGATATAGAGGAAATACAGTGAAAGGGGAGAGAGAGAAGGAGAGAGAAACAGAGTAAAAGACAGAGAGAGAAGGAGAGAGAAACAGAAAGAGAGAGTGATAGAGAGAAGGAGAAGGAAAGAGAGAGGAAAGAGAGAAAGAGAGAGAGAAGGAGAGACAGAGAGAGGGAAGAGAGTGAAAGAGAGAGACAGTGAAGGAAAGACAAAGAGAGAGAGAGAAGGAGAGAGAATGAGATGGAATGGAAAGAGAGAAAGAGAAGGAGAGAAAAGAGAGAGGTGGAAAGGGGAGTGAAAGAGAGAGAGTAAAGAGAAAGAATGACAGAGAGAGAGGAATGGAGTGAAAGAGAGAGATGGTGAAGGAGAGAGAAAGAGAGTGGAAAGAGACAGAATGAGAAAGTGTAGGAGAGAAAGAGAGAAGGAAAGAGATAGAGGAGAGAGAAATAGAGAGAGAAAAGAGAGTGAAGGAGAGACAGTGAAGAAGAGACAGAGAGAAGGAGAGAGAAAGAGACAGAATGGAAAGAGAGATAAAGAGAAAGAGAGAAAGAGAATGATAGAGACAAAGAGAGAGAGAGCAAAGAGAGGAGAGAGAGACAGAGAGGGAGAGAAAAGAGAGAAAGAGAGAGAAGGAGAGACAGAGACAGAGAGAAGAAAGAGAGATAGAGAAAGGGAGAGGAAAGAGAGACAAATAGAGAAGGAGGAGAGAGAAAGAGAGGAGAGACAGACAGAGAGAGAGGAAAGAGAGAGAAAGAGAGACAGAGAAAAAGAGAGAGGAGTGGGGAGAGCAACAGAAGGAGAGAGAAAGAGGGAGAGAGAGGAAAGAGAGAGAAAGAGAGTGAGAGAAGGAGAGAGAGGAAAGAGAGAGAAGGAGAGAGACACAGGGAGAGAGAGGAAAGAGAGAGAAAGAAGGAGAGAGAGGAAAGAGAAAGAGAGAAGAAGGAGAGAAAATATAGAGGGAAGAGAGAGAAAGAGAGAGAAGGAGAGACAGACAGAGAGAGAGTAAAGAGAGAGAAAGAAAGAGAGACAGAGAGAAAGAGAGAGAGAATGAGTGTGAGAGAAGGAGAGAGAGAGGAAAGAGAGAGAAGGAGAGGGAAAGAGGGAGAGAGAGGAAAGAGAGAGAGTGAGAGAAGAGAGACACAGGGAGAGAGAGGAAAGAGAGAGAAAGAGAGAGAGAAGGAGAGAAAGAGACAGAGAGAAGAAAGAGAGAGAAATAGAGAAAGGGAGAGAAAAAAGAAAAATAGATAGGGTGGAAAGAGAAAGAGAGAGGAGAGACAGACAGAGAGAGAGAGTAAAGAGAGAAAGAAAGAGAGACAGAAAGAGAGAGAGAGAATGAGTGTGAGAGAAGGAGAGAGAGGAGAGACAGACAGAGAGGAAAGAGAGAGAAAGGAAGAGGGACAGAGAGAGAGAGAAGGAGAGAGGAGAGCAAGAGAAGGAGAGAGAAGGAGGGAGAAAGAGGAAAGAGAGAGTAGGAGAGAGAGACAATGAGAGACACAGAGAGATAGAGAAAGAGAGAGAAGTATCAATAAAGAGAGAGAGGAAGGAGGGAGAAACAGAGAAAGACAGAGAATGAGAAGGAGAGAGAGAAAGAGAGAGGGGGGGAAAGAGCAAATCAAAACCACACTGAGATACCATCTCACCCCAGTGAGGATGGCTAAAATCCAAAAGACTCTGAACGATAAATGCTGACAAGGTTGCGGAGAAAAAGGAACTCTCATACATTGTTGGTCGGACTGCAAAATGGTGCAGCCTCTATGGAAAATGGTATGGAGGTTCCTCAAACAATTGCAGATAGATCTACCATATGACTCAGCTATCCCACTGCTGGGAATATACCCAGAGGAATGGAAATCATCAAGTCGAAGGTATACCTGTTCCCCAATGTTCATTGTAGCACTCTTCACAATAGCCAAGAGCTGGAACCAGCCCAAATGTCCATCATCGGATGAGTGGATACGGAAAATGTGGTATATCTACACAATGGAATACTACTCAGCTATAAAAAAGAACGAAATACTGCCATTTGCAACAACATGGATGTAACTTGAAGGAATTATATTAAGTGAAACGAGTCAGGCACAAAAAGAGAAATGCCACATGTTCTCACTTATTGGTGGGAGCTAAAAATTAATAAACAAATTCACACACACAGAAAAAAATAAACCGGGGGGGGGCGGGGGGAAGAAGATATAACAACTCCAATTCCTTGAAGTTGACACGACAAGCGAACAGAAAGGACATTGTTGGGTGGGAGGGAGGAGAGGGAGGAGGGAGGGAGGTTTGGGTAAGGGGCAACAATAATCAACCACAATGTATATCGACAAAATAAAATTTTTAAAAAATTAAATTAAATTAAATTTTAAAAAGAAAGAATGAGAGAGAGAAAGGAAAGAGAGAAAAAGGAGAGAGAGAGGAGAAAGAGAGAGGGGAGAGAGTGAGAATGAGTGAGAAATAGAGAGAGAAAGGAAAGGGAGAGAAAGAGAAGGAGAGAGAGATAGAGAGAGAGAGGGAGGAAAGAGAATGAGGGAAAAGACAGATACAGAGGAAAGAGAGAGAGGGGAAAGAGAGAGAGTGAGAGAGAGAAGAAGAGAGAAAGAGAGAGACAGAAAGGAAGAGAGAGTGAGAGAGAGGAGAGAGAAAGAGAGAGACAGAAAGGAAAGAGAGAAAGACAAAGAGAAAGAGGAGAGAGAGAAAGAGAGAGAGAGATTGAGGAGAGGGAAAGAGAGAAGGAGAGAGAAGGTGAGAGATAGAGGAAATACAGTGAAAGAGGAGAGAGGAGAGAGAAGCAGAGAGAGAAGGAAAGAGAGACAGAGGGAGAGAGAAAGAGGAGAGGAAAAGAGAGAGAGAGCAAAGAGAGAGAGATAGAGGAGAGAAAAATAGAGAGGAAAGAGAGAGAAATAGAGTGAGAAACAGAGAGACAGAGAGTGAGAGAGAGGAGAGAGCAAGAGAGAGAATAAAGAGACAGAAGGAGAGAGGGAGAAGGAGAGAGAGACAGAGAGAAAGAGAGAGAAGGGGAGAGAGACAGAGAGAGGAAAGAGAGTGAGAGACAGTGAAGGAGAGACAAAGAGAGAAAAGTAAAGAGAGACAGAGAAAGAGTGAAAGAGAGAGACAGTGAAGGTCGAGAGAAAGAGAGAAAGGAAAGAGAAAGTCAAAGAAAGAGAAAAAGAGAGGAAAAACAGAGAGAGAGAAACAGAGAGAGAGGAGAGAGAAAGAGAGAGAGGAAAGAGAGAGAAAAAGAGAGAAGGAGGAAAGGGNAATGGAATACTACTCAGCTATAAAAAAGAACGAAATACTGCCATTTGCAACAACATGGATGTAACTTGAAGGAATTATATTAAGTGAAACGAGTCAGGCACAAAAAGAGAAATGCCACATGTTCTCACTTATTGGTGGGAGCTAAAAATTAATAAACAAATTCACACACACAGAAAAAAATAAACCGGGGGGGGGCGGGGGGAAGAAGATATAACAACTCCAATTCCTTGAAGTTGACACGACAAGCGAACAGAAAGGACATTGTTGGGTGGGAGGGAGGAGAGGGAGGAGGGAGGGAGGTTTGGGTAAGGGGCAACAATAATCAACCACAATGTATATCGACAAAATAAAATTTTTAAAAAATTAAATTAAATTAAATTTTAAAAAGAAAGAATGAGAGAGAGAAAGGAAAGAGAGAAAAAGGAGAGAGAGAGGAGAAAGAGAGAGGGGAGAGAGTGAGAATGAGTGAGAAATAGAGAGAGAAAGGAAAGGGAGAGAAAGAGAAGGAGAGAGAGATAGAGAGAGAGAGGGAGGAAAGAGAATGAGGGAAAAGACAGATACAGAGGAAAGAGAGAGAGCGGAAAGAGAGAGAGAGAGAGAGAGAAGAAGAGAGAAAGAGAGAGACAGAGAGGAAGAGAGAGTGAGAGAGAGGAGAGAGAAAGAGAGACATAAAGGAAAAGGAAAGAGAGAAAGACAAAGAGAAAGAGGAGAGAGAGAAAGAGAGAGAGAGATTGAGGAGAGGGAAAGAGAGAAGGAGAGAGAAGGTGAGAGATAGAGGAAATACAGTGAAAGAGGAGAGAGGAGAGAGAAGCAGAGAGAGAAGGAAAGAGAGACAGAGGGAGAGAGAAAGAGGAGAGGAAAAGAGAGAGAGAGCAAAGAGAGAGAGATAGAGGAGAGAAAAATAGAGAGGAAAGAGAGAGAAATAGAGTGAGAAACAGAGAGACAGAGAGTGAGAGAGAGGAGAGAGCAAGAGAGAGAATAAAGAGACAGAAGGAGAGAGGGAGAAGGAGAGAGAGACAGAGAGAAAGAGAGAGAAGGGGAGAGAGACAGAGAGAGGAAAGAGAGTGAGAGACAGTGAAGGAGAGACAAAGAGAGAAAAGTAAAGAGAGACAGAGAAAGAGTGAAAGAGAGAGACAGTGAAGGTCGAGAGAAAGAGAGAAAGGAAAGAGAAAGTCAAAGAAAGAGAAAAAGAGAGGAAAAACAGAGAGAGAGAAACAGAGAGAGGAGAGAGAAAGAGAGAGAGGAAAGAGAGAGAAAAAGAGAGAAGGAGGAAAGGGAAATAGACAGTGAAGGTCGAGAGAAAGAGAGAAAGGAAAGAGAAAGCCAAAGAAAGAGAAAAAGAGAGGAAAAACAGAGAGAGAGAAACAGAGAGAGGAGAGAGAAAGAGAGAGAGGAAAGAGAGAGAAAAAGAGAGAAGGAGGAAAGGGAAATAGACAGTGAAGGTCGAGAGAAAGAGAGAAAGGAAAGAGAAAGCCAAAGGAGGGGAGAAAGACAGAGATAAAGAGACAGAAGGAGAGAGGGAGAAGGAGAGAGAGACAGAGAGAAAGAGAGAGAAGGGGAGAGAGACAGAGAGAGGAAAGAGAGAGAAAAAGAGAGAAGGAGGAAAGGGAAATAGAC